>NW_026705867.1:300000-400274 GCF_029867415.1 Vicia villosa | reverse complement strand
CTTCCAAAGGGATCAAGACCTATTGGATGCAAATGGGTGTTTAGGAAGAAGTATCACAGTAATGGTACATTAAACACCTACAAGGCCAGACTAGTTGCAAAAGGATTTAGACAAAAGGAAGGTATTGATTATTTTGATACATATGCACCAGTGGAAAAAACTACGACGATTAGAATTTTGTTTGCACTAGCCTCCTTGAACAACCTTATTGTACATCAAAATGGACGTTAAAACAACATTCCTAAATGGTGATCTCGACGAGGAAATTTATATGGAGCAACCAGAAGGCTACACACTTCATGGAAATGAACAAAAGGTATGTAAACTTGTCAAATCTTTATACGGTTTAAAACAGGCACCAAAACAATGGCACCAAAAATTTGACACTGCCATACTTTCAAATGGGTTCATTCCAAACTCTTGTGACAAATGCTTGTACACAAAGGTGTGTGGAAATGCTATTATATTTCTATGTCTATATGTTGATGACATGTTGATTATTAGCAATGAAATAAATGGAATCTTAGAAACAAAAGGTTTTCTAACTTCCACATTCAAGATGAAAGATCTTGGATTAGTTGACACTATATTAGGGATCAAAGTAAGACGAAATAGTGGGGGTTATGAACTTAATCAAACACATTACATTGAAAAAATGTTGGAAAAGTTCAAACACCTTAACTTCAAGGAAGTAAACACTCCGTTCGATCCTAGTGTCAAACTTCAAAAGAACAACGGTAGATCCATGGCACAATTGGAATATGCAAGTGCAATTGGATGTCTAATGTACTTAATGCAATGTACTAGACCAGACATAGCATTTGCTGTTAGTAAAATGAGTAGATTTACTAGCAATCCAAATGATGAACATTGGAAGGCAATAACAAGGATTTTTGGATATTTGTCAAAGACTAAAAACCTTTGCCTTCATTATGGTAAGTTTCCTGCCATACTAGAAGGATATACCGACGCAAGTTGGATATCAAGTGTTGGAGATTATAAATCTACAACTGGGTGGATATTCACATTAGCTGGAGGTGCGATTTCTTGGAAGAGCAAGAAACAAACATGCATTACTCTCTCAACCATGGAATCAGAGTTTGTGGCTCTTGCATCTGCTGGACAAGAAGCAGAATGGTTGAGGGATCTCTTATTAGAGGTTCCATTAGCTAAAGAAAATGTTTCAAAGGTGTTGATACATTGTGATAGTCAAGCCACCCTGGCTAGAGCGTTCAGTGAAGTATACAATGGAAAGTCTAGACACATAGGTCTTAGACATTCTCTCGTGAGAAAAATGATAAAGGATGGGATCATTTCACTGACATATATACAAACGAGCTACAACTTGGCTGATCCACTGGCCAGAGATTTAGTAAAGTCTACCTCGACAGGTATGGGATTAAAACTCCTTGAATGAGGGTTCCAACAATGATAGCAACCCAATCTGAAGTTAATACATCTTAACCTAAGATTCAATGGGTAACAACAATTCGTTGATTTGGAAGTTGGTGCAACATTTCGTGATAAATGTTGACTATTACATAATTGAGGGTTGAGTTTTAAGGAAACTCTTAATGAAGTTCTATATCGAGGATATGTATCTAAAGAGATACTAATAAAACTTCACCTATATGAATTTCGAGATGGTGCCGTCTCAAAGTGAGAGTTGGAGTTTCTCTCATGAAAAATTCATGAAAACAGGAAAAGCACATGGCCATAAATAGTGCTAGGCGAGATATGTAGGCGAAGAAACCTTAAAAGTGTGTGTATAAGCAATGCCGGTCTGATCACATGGGATAATGGTTCAAAGCATAGCTACCTAACGTTCCGATTAGACTTTGTGTTGTCTTTACTAAGGTTAAGTCCAAATCGAAAGATACCTAACTGTATTAACACTTTTATCTTCTATATTCTGGAATTGGATTTTTCATTATTAGAACAAGTGGGGATTGTTGTAATTTATTACAAGTGTGTTCTAAAATGACAAAATGGTGTGAAAATGAGTAAACGCTAATAAATGCATGTAATAAAGTCCCACATTGGAAGATTCACTCATTTTCAAAGTCTTTATAAAGAGTTAATAACATTAACTCAACAAAAGGACAAAAGAGGATAAAGTGCCACATTGACAAATGTGGTGGTCCCAAGCATTATGCCACTTGTCTCAATCCTACAACCACTCGCCGGTGTTGCCACCGGCGACACCGGCTCCGGCTCCGACTCCGACTCCGGGGTCCGGGTCCGAGTTCGGGTTCGGGTTCGGGTTCGGGTTCGGGGCGTGGGCGTAGAGGCGCTAGTGGCGGCTTGTAGACGGCACTTGAGCACTTAGGCACGTCGCATCGGAGCGATCGGGCTATTCGCGGCGTTAATGAGGCGGCTCCGGCGGGTGACGGCCGCCTTCGGCCGGGTGTTACTTTTTTTGCTCTGTGCACGATTCCAGCCTCGGTCCTCTCGATTGAAACACATTTACTAACAATGGTAGCAAGACTCAGTACGTCTGATAGGGTTTGAGAAAGTTTAGGAGTGAACTTGACTAAGAAATTGTGGAGAGTGACGTTGGGATTGAGGTGGACTAGAAAGCCGTTGTATTGAGGAGATCGTGGAATGGTGGACTGACTAGAAAATTGTGGGACTGATTATTAACACGTGAGAGAGTGAGAGACATCATGGAAAGTGTTTGATTTGGTGAATTAAGAGTTTAAAACTAATTAAAACCAATTAATTAAATAAAATTTAAATAAATTCGAACAACAAAATAAAATAAAATGAAAATTCAATTAATTCTAGTTAATTCTATTAGACATTTTGATGGAAAGAACACAAATAAAAATGACACAAAATAAGTAAATATCGTGCATGAAATTGTTCGAAAAATTAAAATGAATGTATTAAAACCATCAGCGCGAAATATACTTTCGGAAAACAGACAATTTTGATCAAATTTTGAAAAAAAAATGCTAGGTTAAAAAGGCCATGACAGGTAAAAATGAGACCGCTAAAAGAGTCGAATAAATAAAATGAGCACGCCGGGTTAAACTACGCGACCCGTAGATTAATAAAACTGTCATCGGTAAGCTCGATTTTGAAATTTTTCGTCTACTAATTTTACGTCCATTTGAGAATTAATTCAATCGGTCTGTCTATAGATCCAAAAAATTATTTTGGTTAACATTTTAGGGCATTATGCGAGATGAAATGCATGCTATGATATGCTGGTAATGCGAATGTCTAGTGAATGCATTAATTTATTAATCGAGGGGAAAATTAGGGTATGACAAGGAGCATGTAATCATGTTCACTTCGTGATCAAAGGTTGAGTTTTTCCTAAAAAAACATTATAGGAGATTGTCCAAATAAGCCAAATCACAACATTATAGGAGATCATATCTTTGAGAAATGTTCAAGAGAAATTTATAAGCTTAGAAGGACCCCAACTCCTCCGTCCACTAGTTATGACTTGAACCGGCTGATCGGAGCTTGTGTCTTCACTAGCAGAAAGGATGGCGGCAACCCAATAGACATACTAGATCTATAGAGATATAGAAATTCAATTAAAGCTCTTCAATGCCCCTGTTGGCTGGAGATTTCGTTTGGGAAGATTAACCTTCGAAAGCTTGAGTTCAAAGAATGATGGTTACTGAAGACCATCTTTGAAGATTTAAGAATGGCTACTGACGGCCATGTTTTAAGAGAAATGTCTAAGTTGGAACGAAAGAGAGGAGTGTTAATGCTAGCACAAAAGGCACTTTTTGCCGAGACTTAGACAATTCGCGGAAAATTGCATGAAGTACTGAAGCTTAGTGTATTTCCGCATCAATTTCGAATATAGCTATACTGCCACGCGTCGAAAAGGACTCGAGCGGGAAGATTTGAATTGTGAAACGGTTTCCATAAACTGCACATCGACAGATGGCGTCCCCAGGGTTCTCGTGGATAACGTGGCATTAGATTATTGTACGACCGTTAGGGTCGAATTTAGTATAAATAGGAGTCTTAATGATAGGATTTCGTGTGTTCATTTTGTACAAATTACTCACATGTCGCTCAAGTATCAAGTGTTAAGAGAAAGAGTTCGCTGAGAAATGTACGTATGACACCATTAATTTGAATACATGTGTATTTACTTTTATCAAATGTCTTTTAATTTCTTTACTTCTCTTTCCCTGTTTATGCCTTTACTTTCAAAGTCATTTAATTTCCATGTACTTTAATTTTCTTGCAATTTACAATTTCGCAATTTACATGTTTTCTCTTATTACGATTGATGTTTCGAAATTACACTAACTTATGCAATTAGCGTTGTATCGAACGATTAACCATTTGAACATAAGTTTCTTGAAATCAAAACAAACAGGTATGAACCAAATCACATCAATAAACCTTTTGTTTGACTATGTCCTAGGATCAATCTAGTCGATCCTGCGAGTAACCAAATCATATTTATTATAGTTTGGAAGACTAGCGGTTGTTTACCAGAAATCACCGTAAACAAATTGGCACGCCCAGTGGGACTGTGTCAAACTAAGTGTTATTAATTGATTGTTTTGTTTTGTCTAGAAATTGTCAAGACCTTGTATGAACCTTAGGAACGGTAAATTAACCAACAGTGCAAAACCAGTTCCTAAACGAAGGTACAACAAGAAAATGGTCGTAACGACCAGTGCAGGGGGCGAAGAAAATCCCCCACAAGGATCAGGAACAGCAGCGTCAAACGCGACGGATGTTTCGACATCCACTCAAGGAGCGCAGACCATACCGGTTTCGACAAGATCTGAGCCAGCGGGTAGTTCACAAACCATGGTCGGAAATACTTCCACATCAACTGGGACTATCCCCATTTCAGTATCGACTACCGCTCCTCTGTCTGTAAGTGCAAGCGAGATACCACCCGTATCGACGAACGCTGCAATCATTTTTCCACCCCAGGGCCTTCATTCACTGTAGATGGTTGGAGACCAAATATGCAATACGGGATGCCATATTCGTATATGGCAGGACTACGAGGAGCAGGACCTACATACATTACAACCAACCCAGCGGCGTTTTCACCGAACGTGGGTTCAGTAGGTCGAAGCGCACACAATATTGGTGCGTCGACTCAGATTCCCCCTATGACCACGAGTACTCAAGCAGCATTCCGACAAGAAATGGATGCAAGTAACCAGGACATGGTAGGACTCCTTGCTAGAGAATTAGGAACCATCTTCGATCCAATAGTAACAAGCATTACTAGATCTAGCCAGGATAGCGCAGAAACATACCAAAGGGTTATCATCACAATTGGGACGAATGGCGGATTTTTTGGGAGTCCCACAAGAAAGACGAAGGAATAACCAATCAACCCACCAAGAAGAAGATCCAATTGTCCGACAAATTCGAAATATAGAACCCCCACCAAGGCCAAATCCAATGGGACAGAACCCAATGGTCGAAATGGGAACTCAAATCGAAACAACGGAGACTGGCCAACAGGCTATCCCTCGACAACAGCCCAGAGTAGTTATGGTAGGGAGAGACGAACATCCTGACGCAGTTATCCACAGAGTCAGGAGAAATGATTTGGCAACAGAAAATAATCTTACTGCCATGATAGAAAGAATAATGGCTAATAACGGTTTAAATACTGGATTTCGACGTCCAAATTATACATCTCCCATACCTGAATACATCATGCAAAGTGAGTTGCCAAGGGGCATTAAGGTGCCCAAATTCACCAAGTTTGCAGGGGATACTAATGAATCAACGGTGGAGCATATAGCCAGATATTTGACGGAGGCAGGAACGTTAGCAGGAAACGAGGATCTAAGGATCAAGTATTTCCCTAGTTCATTAACCAAGAACGCTTTCGTCTGGTTTACTACCCTACCCCCAAATTCCATAGATACATGGACACAACTAGAAAGATTGTTCCACGAACAATTTTACATGGGTCAAACAAAGATAAGTTTGAAAGAATTGGCTAGTATTAAAAGGAAGTTTACAGAGCCTATTGATGATTACCTAAACAGGTTCCGTTTGCTGAAATCGAGATGTTTCACAGTCGTCCCAGAACACGAATTAGTCGAAATAGCCGCTGGTGGTTTAGACTATTCGATTAGAAAGAAATTAGATACCCAATATTTAAGAGACATGGCCCAATTGGCAGATAGGGTTCGACAGGTCGAACGACTGAAAGCAGAGAAGGCTAAAGTGAACAAAAGTTACAAAAAAGAAAGAATATCCTACGTTGAAGTCGAAGACACTGATAGCGAAAACTTTGATGACCCATATGGCATAGAGGAGGTCGAGATAGACCTAGCTGAATTAAAAGAAGCGCCGCCTTATGCTTGCAAATTACTTACCCCTGCTAACGGGAAGAATCCAATAGAAAATGATAAAAGCGATAGATTCCCTAAGAAAACTTATACATTTGATGTCACCAAGTGTGACGAAATATTCGATTTGTTAGTAAAAGATGGCCAAATGATAGTACCTCCTAACTCTAAAATTCCTCCGTTAGAACAACGGAAGAAGCGAGGTTTTTGTAAATATCATGGTTTTTTAGGCCATAAGACCTCACAATGTTTTCTTTTCAGGGATCTAATTCAGAATGCTCTCAAGGATGGTCGTTTGAAGTTCGCTGACAAGGCTAAGAGCCATATGAAGGTCGATACCAACCCTTTGAACATTGCTGATACCAACCTGTGTGAGCCATGTGACATCAACATGGTGGAAGTATCTGAAGTCGAATTTGCTGAACCAGAAACAAGGTCAAAGGGAAAGCAGGCTACTGATAGCCTAAATGATGACGCGGCTTTCAATACTGAAGTTGAAAGGTCCCTCAATCAAGAAATGATCGACAATCCGGAAGAAAAAACTAGTGAGGCCACTGAAGACCTCAGGATGAAACTCCAGCAGATTCAAATTTCTGAGGCCCCTCCAGCAGTTGTCAACATGGTAAATGCCAGACGACCTTTGTCTGAAATCGAAGAGTTGGAGGAATGGTTGACAAGGCAACAGGGAAATGTGGATATTTCGCCAAAGGGGGAAACCTTGAAAGATTACCTTTGGAACTGCCACGAGAAGAATGGAGGAAAAATGCTGATGTGCCCAAGATGTTCTATAATGCTGAATCGGAGAATCCAAGCTGACTTCGAGAGGACCTTAAGAGAGAGATTGGAACAGCCTTGGAGAGGTGGAAACTTACTGCTAAGGATATACCCAAGAACTGCGGAAAGTTTGGTGAGTTTCTTGGTCAGATGCCATAAAGCAAATACGGAAGTGGTGTTATGTCCCAGATGTGGAGCTGTATATGATGAACTCCTAGCGCGTTCCCTCGAGAGGAGTTATTTTATCATGAATCGGGAAACCCAAGGTCTCCGTCCTAATTTATATATGTTCGACAATCGAACTACGTATAAGAGGCCTGACAGTCCTCACCCTAAAGCACGAAGGGTCACATTCAAAGTCCCTGCAGATACACCTAGGGACAGATGGGTGCAAGCTGGCGCAAGAACCAATAAATGGCGAAGTTGGGAACAAGGAGGAAGAACTGCAATGGCTTATAGGAAGCAATTCCAGACCTCAAATCGAGAGATGCATAGGCTCGAGAATTACAAAGGCAGAAATCCTATGTCCAGATCCCAATGGAGGAGGCACCAGAGAATGAAGAAGGCCCAAAGAGAATACAAGCCAAGGGAGATTGGAGAGTCTAGCAGCAACCAAGTCCAACACCAGGGGACAAAGATAAGCAAACCTCCGGTAGAACGCAGACTCTTCGAAGCTGAAAATATTTTAGAAGAAGAAGAAAAGATGCGGTCCAATTCCTGGAAGGAAGAAGATAGAATGACAAATGATTTCGATTCGGATGGAGTATCATCCCTCAACTTGATATGCAACGTAGTGTCAGTCCTCCCTCACGAGTTTAATCAAGAAACTGAAGTTGAGGAGTGTGAAGAATCTGACGTCGAAGAGATGGCAAAACACAGACCTGTGTGTTACTATGTGTTAAACAACGGAGCAGTTGAGGAGCAGAACGCTTTCTTCGAAAGGCCTGACGAAGGTATGCGAAATCATCTGAAACCACTCTATATAAGGGCTAAGATTGAGAACGTTGGCATTAACAAAGTCCTGGTGGATGGAGGGGCAGCAGTGAATCTAATGCCCCAATACATGTTGAAGAGAATTGGGATGTTCGACACAGATATAAGGCCTCATAACATGGTTTTATCAAACTACGAAGGTAAAATTGGGCAGACTCTGGGAGTTGTTCAAGTAAATTTGACAGTGGGTTCCGTTACCAGACCAACTATGTTTATGGTAATACCAGCAAAAGCAAACTATAACCTCTTGTTAGGAAGAGAGTGGATCCACGGAGTCGCTGCGGTGCCTTCAACTATGCACCAAAGACTAACCATTTGGAGACAAGATGGCATAGTGGAGAACATCGAAGGAGACCAGAGTTATTATATGGCTGAAGTTAATCAAGTCAATAAGACTAGTTTCGATAGGAACTTGGGAAATATAGGACCTTGTCATGCTGCAGAAGATATATACACCCCAAACAAGAACGCATTGTATTATCTATCGTTGCATCCAAATGGCTTCCAATGGAACAGGGAGATAATGGACGGTCCAGAAGAGGGCACATCAACAGAGAATTATCCAGCGGTACGGCCAACAGGCTGGGACGACGATGTTGATAATGTCTGAGTCCTCTTTCTTCGAGAAGATTTCGGCTTATATAGCCGAGAATAAAAGAAACACGGCTCTCGAAGCCGAGTTATCAAACATAACGCTAAAGTCGGTTTCAGAAAACGAAGCGATATCAGATTCAAAGTTACATGCGTCCTCCCAATCCTTTGAAGATCCAGTCCGAATGGCAAACACCACGGAGAAAGAAATTACCCAAAAATTGGATGCAATTTATGACGAAGAGCCTCTGGGATTCGAAAAAGATCCTATGGCTTCAAATATTAAAATGTTAGCCCAAGACCCACTTGAAGAAGTAAATCTCGGGGAAGGGGATCGGAAGAGGATAACGTATGTCAGTGCAAAGCTGGAACCAACTCTAAAATCTAAAGTCATTACGTTGCTGAAAGAAAACAAAGATTGTTTTGCGTGGGATTACGATGAAATGCCTGGTTTGGGACGAGATCTAGTCGAATTAAAATTACCAATCAAAGAAGGGAAAAAGCCTATTAAGCAGACTCCCAGAAGGTTCGCACCTGAAATCCATTCGAAGATTAAAGCAGAGGTAGAAAGACTCCTGCGCTGTAAATTCATCCAGACCACGAGGTATGTTGAATGGATTGCTAATATTGTGCCAGTTATTAAAAAGAATGGTTCTTTAAGAGTATGCATAGATTTTAGAGATTTGAATGCAGCAACACCTAAGGATGAGTATCCTATGCCTGTGGCAGAAATGCTGATAGATTCAGCAGCAGGATACGAGTATCTGAGTATGTTAGACGGATACTCTGGATACAACCAGATTTTCATTGCGGAAGAGGATGTGTCCAAAACAGCTTTTCGTTGCCCAGGGGCAATAGGTACATACGAATGGGTAGTAATGCCTTTCGGCCTAAAAAATGCTGGGGCAACATATCAGAGAGCAATGAATTCTATATTTCATGATTTTATAGAAACATTTATGCAGGTATACATAGATGATATTGTGGTGAAATCTGTATCAGATTCCAATCATCTAGATCATCTGAGCCAATCATTCGAGAGAATGCGAAAACATGGCTTGAAGATGAACCCCCTTAAATGTGCTTTCTTTGTGCAGGCAGGAGACTTCCTAGGGTTTCTGGTCCACAAGAAGGGGATAGAAATCAACCAGAATAAGACGAAAGCCATTATGGAAACAAAACCTCCCTCCACGAAGAAGCAACTGCAGTCCTTATTGGGGAAAATAAACTTTTTGAGAAGGTTCATCTCCAATTTAAGTGGACGCACACAAGCCTTTTCACCTTTGCTTCGTCTCAAAGAAGGAAAGTTTGAATGGTTAGCTGAACATCAAGAAGCTTTCGAAAAGATTAAGCAATACTTGATGCATCCTCCAATATTGGCTCCTCCGAATGGAAAGAAGCACATGCGCTTGTATATTTCAGCTTCGGATAAAACAATAGGTAGCATGTTAGCTCAGGAGGATGAGAATGGCATCGAAAGAGCCATCTATTATCTAAGTAGAGTACTCAATGATGCAGAGACTAGGTATAGTGCAATAGAAAAACTCTGCCTTTGTTTATATTTCTCATGTATTAAACTCAAATATTATATAAAGCCAGTTGATGTTTATGTTTCGTCCCATTGTGATGTTATTAAACACATGTTATCAAAACCAATATTACACAGTCGAATTGGCAAGTGGGCTTTGGCCCTAACTGAGTACTCGTTAACATTTCAACCCCTTAAGGCTATGAAGGGGCAAATTGTGGCAGATTTCATTGTTGATCATGCAGTGGTGGAAAGTTCTCAACAATATGTGGAATTGCCACCTTGGAAGTTATACTTTGACGGTTCAACTCACAAAGAAGGAACTGGCGTTGGAATATTGCTAATTTCTCCTGAAGGAATTCCAACAAAGCTTAAGTATAAAATCGAAGGCCCTTTATGTTCAAATAATGAAGCTGAATACGAGGCGTTAATAGCCGGACTTGAAGCTTTGTTAGAATTGGGGGCAACCAAAGTCGAAATTGAAGGGGACTCCGAATTGGTGATTAAAAAATTGACGAAAGAGTACAAGTGCATCAAAGAAAATTTGATCATGTACTTTATCATAGTAAATAGGTTGCTTAAAAAATTCGAATATGTGGATCTGAACCATGTCCCAAGGTTGCAAAATCAGGAAGCAAATGATTTGGCACAACTAGCCTCAGGATACAGGGTGTCGAAAAACAAATTCAAGGAATTAATCCAAGTAAGAGGCAGAGCAATGGCTACGAAACTTTCGCCAAATGATTTGGAAAACTCACAAATCGGGTTTGCTAACAAAGAAGAATTTGAAGTTTTGAACATAGACTCGTTGGCAGACACAGACTGGAGAAGTCCAATTGTGAATTATTTGAAGGACCCTTCTTCAGACACTGATAGAAAGGTAAAATATCGTGCCCTATCATACTTTCTGATGGGAAATGAGTTGTTCAAAAAGACTCCTGAGGGAGTATTGCTAAAGTGTTTGGGAGAAACAGAAGCTTACTTAGCCCTCTCGAACGTCCATAGCGGAGCATGTGGTGCCCACCAAGCAGGGCACAAAATGAAGTGGCTTTTATTTCGATACGGGATGTATTGGCCTTCCATGTTAAAAGACTGCATAGAGTTCGCCAAAGGGTGTCAAGAATGCCAAGAACACGCAGGTATTCAGCATGCTCCCGCAAATGAATTAAGTTCAATAATAAAGCCTTAGCCCTTTAGAGGGTGGGCGTTAGACCTAATTGGAGAAATTCATCCCAAATCATCTAGAGGTCAAAGGTATATTTTAGTAGGAATCGACTATTTTACAAAATGGGTCGAAGCTATACCACTTGCGAATGTTGATCAAGAAGCCGTGATCGAGTTTATTCAAAAACATATTATATACAGATTTGGGATCCCGGAAAGTATAACCACAGATCAAGGATCAGTGTTTACTGGACAAAAAATGCAAGACTTCGCTAAGGAGATAGGCTTCAAGTTGTTTACCTCTACACCTTACTATGCTCAGGCAAATGGACAAGTCGAAGCAGCGAACAAAATCATAATTGGTCTCATAAAGAAACATGTAGGGAAAAAACCTAAAAGTTGGCACAAAACTTTGGACCAAGCACTTTGGGCTTGTCGAACATCTCCTAAAGAAGCTACGAACACTACACCTTTTCAACTGACATTCGGACATGATGCGGTGCTCCCAGTTGAAATATACTTGCAATCAGTCCGGATACAAAGACAAGCAGAAATTCCTCCTAACATGTACTGGGAGCTGATGATGAACGAACTGGTTGACTTGGACGAAGATAGACTTCGAGCCTTGGAGATGATAAAGAGACAGAAAGAAAGGGTATCCAGAGCATACAACAAAAGGGTGAAAGGTAAAACGTTTATTAATAATGACCTAGTGTGGAAAGTTATTTTACCTATAGATCGAAAGAACCAAGCTTTGGGGAAATGGTCCCCACACTGGGAAGGCCCTTTTCGAATCTTGAAAGTATTTTCAAATAATGCTTACGAGATAGAAGAATTAGCAGAAGATCGTAGAATCTTAAGGGTAAATGGGAAGTATCTAAAGAGATACAAACCAAGCATGCACGAAGTAAAGATTTCCAAAACGTAGATATTTAAGTAACACTACGTAAGCCAAAATGGTCAAATTTGCGCCAAAATGGCTCTGTGACTAGGAAGCATTTATAAATAAAAACACGGCAAAAGATCTTCATTAATTGAAAAGCGAAGAGTACAAGCGATTTTGGTCCATGTAGGACATCAAAGACTACAAAAGTGGAGCAGCAAAAAGAAAAGAACTTAAAAAGGAACTATCCTTTAGTTCACCCTCTGGTCTAAATCTTCCAAAGATAGCGGATGAAGACCCTCTGCTTCGAACATGTTCATACGACCCGAGTCCCGCATCCTTCGCACCACACCTTTCCTGAGGAACAAGTAAGATAAAAACCTCCCAAAAGGAAGGCAGCTGACTGAACCCTCGCGAGAGGAAGTTAAAGCAACAGTTTCCACAAGCCGTCTGAAGATCAACAACGGAAAGTTGATCTTCTCCCCTCGCAAAGCACAGGAGATGAACTCCAAATCCTCCACCATAATCTGGTTTTCATCACAGCTTCGTGGATAGAAGTTACCCACTAGAAGTTGATGCCAAATCCTAATGAGTTTGGCGGTGTAAGGATCATTCTCCATGAGACTCGCCAACAGAACAGAAGTGGTCATGGTGAAACTGTTATCATCAAAGGTTGCCCCAGTGTTACTGCAGCGCAACAAATCAGAGATGGTGGAAGGCGTGATAGATATATCAGCCCCTCGAATGTTAGAAACTATAGTAGTTCTTCCTTCAGGATCAATGCGTAGGTACGCAAACATCCAGAAATCAGCAAGCATCTTAGGATAAACGTTTCCTTCTAGAATTGATAGGTAAAAACCCATCTCCTGGTTCTGGAAAAGGGCACGAAGGCTGATGTGATGCCTGGTGAATTCTTCTGGGCAAGGTTTGAACTCTTTTTTGATGAAAGTTACAATGTTAGCATAGGTCAGGTTGTTGTTGAGTGCCATGCTAAGAGTTGAAAGAGTTTGAAGTTGAAAAGAGCGCGAGAAGGAAGAAGAGAGTTCTGAAACGAAGGGGTAAAAAGAGTGTGAAGAGAAGAAAGGGACACTAACCCTTTATATAGACAAGAGGAACGGTAAGGAAACGTTTTTGGTTTTAAATGATTGATTAGACTGCATTTGGTGTTTCAGAGGGAAGTTATGATCACCGCCGTTTCCCGCCCTTGGAAGTTGGAATGTAATCATAAAACTGATGCATGCACGTCTTAAAGAGACGTTTAAGAAGAAATGACGTCAGCAAATAATGATGATTACGGCTAAGGGAAGGAGAAACGTCAAGTCTAGGGTTGCGAAGGGTAATCGAGCCACGTGAGGCATTTATTAAGATTACTGTGGCGTAAAAAGAAAAGAAGATATCGGCAATATTGTGAAGTATGTCCAAACATTTACCATTGATCATTTCAGAGTAAAATGTGAATACATAGAAAGACAAGTTTGCATATATTCTGAAAAGGAACGATTACAAAACAAAGGATCGGTGCTACAAAGAAAAAATACAAAGCTCGAAGACAATTAATTAAAATCCTTGGGAAGGCTATCTTTGATCTTTGAATATTGAGCCTCCCACGAAGACATACTAAGCTCGAGTAATGCTTGTTGCCTCTTTAACTCTTCGATCTCTGGCACCAATTTCTTCGCAGCTTCGAAGTGTTGGATACCCAGTCGTGCTACTTCAGCTATCCTCAGATCATTGGATTGTTGAATAGTTGCTTGGCGAGACTCGGCTTCTTGTATCTTCTCTTCAAGTTTCTTAATCTCTTGCTTCCAAGATTTTATATTTTTCTCACACTCATCATATTCTTCTTGTTTCTTCAGACGCACCATCCTAAGAGCGTCACCCTTGTTGGTTGCCTCAGTGGCAGCTTTCCATGACGAACTATGAGAGGCCATTTTTGCAGCAAGCTGTTCATTAACCTTGTTCTGTCAAAGAATGTTAGCCTGAAGCTGGTCGAGTAATGAGCCCAGGAGTACAATCACATCTGAAACCTCTTTCGGAACCAGGAGTAAATCCACTTTTTTCAAAAGTTGCTTCAAGTCATGACATTTCATGGAATCCTTGCTTAAGAATTCGACGAGGTTCGTTTCGAAGAATTTTTCCCTTATTTGATGAAGGAGGCTGGAGATATCCTCTTTGTCTCCAGATTTGGTCTGAACAGTGGGAGAAGCTTCAGACGTGAGAATTGAAGCGCTATCCATGGTCATCATGGTTTTGAGAAAGCTGAGAGGATCAGTTTGTTTAAGTTGCTCCAATTCTGAAGGAGTAGGTGTGGGTGGAGTAGTTTCAGGAATATCGACAGTGTTGAAATTTGAGTTTCCACAGGGGTCTGTTTCGACTAACTTGGAGGTTTCCTCTTCGACACCTTGATCAGATACGGTGTCCTCACTCCCAATCGATGGTACCGCTGCATTATCTTCGCCTAGGAATTGACCCTCCTTACCCATACATGTGTCTTTGCGAATAGGAGGAGAATCATCAGTCGAATGGCTTACTTCAATAGGAGATGCAGTATTGATAGTGGCAAGAGGAGGGACATCTTCAAGGACTGGTGAAAGTACATGAGAGATGTGCTGAGAGTCACCTGCAAAATGAGAAAATATGGGTAATTATAGTGTGAGAGTTGCAGGAGAATTATTTGATTTAAGCAAGAGACTTCTTGGCTCACCTTGGGGATTACCAAGGTCAATTGCAGCATTGAAAGAGTTGAAGTCAGAAGTAGCGGTTCCTATATCATCCTGAAATCATAAGGTGACATTAACTTAATCATTCAAGGTAAAATTCATAGAAATGATTATGTTGTAAAGGCCCAGATACCTTAGCTGCATTAGTGGCTGGACTTGAATTATGGCTTTCCATCACTAGAGCGTTACTAGTGGTTTTCAAAGGTGATTCTTCAGAAGGCGCTTTATCACTCGAAGAGGTAATCTTCGAAGATCCAGGTTTTTTCCCTTTGCCCACAAGAGTGGTAACCTTTTGTTTCTTCTTCGTCCCTTGTCTGGTACGAGGGGGAGATTTGTCGTCCCCATCTGAAGCAGCATCTGGAGTAGCAGTTGGAAGAGTCTTTCGCTTCGAAGATGTCGGAGGATTCGAACTCTGAAGGGAACAAAATACATTAGAAGAGGAAATGAGCGTTATCCGTAAGATGTGCAAAATTGGAATTTGAAGGACGTGTGTACCGTGGGTTTTGCGTCAGTTGTGACAGAGTCACTTTCACTTGGTTTCTTGCTCTTCGAGGCCTCAGAATCTTTCTGCACAGGAATAGTTTTAGCCTTTCTCCTGTGAGCAACAGCTGTAACAAAGATGGAAATTATTATCTTAGTGAGGGATAGAAAAGTCAATCTAAAATTAACTAGACCCAAACCTTCGGGTATTGGAGTCAAGACACGAACGTGTTTAAGATCTATATGAAGATGCCCTTTGAAAGTATCCAGGGTATGCTTAGTCGGGACCACTCATTCAGCGTGTTTTTTGGTACTCTCTTGAAGAATTTTGAGAGCATTCCCACACACGAACCAGTCTGGGAAAGGAGGACTTAAAGCCACACCAAAATCAGCACTTGGTAGTGGAGGGAATTTTGGAGGATTAAGTTTAAATGCCACTTCATAACGTAGTTCTGGTCGAACAGACGGGGGCAATTTTAACTTACCCAGCTTTGCAGAAAACTTTTCACGTAAAGTAACAGCAGCTTCGCGAACGGTCCGACTAAGGTCATCAGGCCTGTAAATAGTTTCAAAGAACTTTTGAAAGGCTTGGATTTCTTTAATATGAGTTGAAGTACCTTTGCGGAATTTATCCTGCACAGCAGCAAAAGCTTCAGTTAGTTCTCGAGTAAGGCCTTCGACATCATAGATGTGTGTGGTATAATAATCTGACCACCATTGTTGAAAATCTGGTGTGGTATAGAAAGCAGGTACAAAAGAGACAGGTGCAAGTTTGAAAATATCAGTATATTTGGCTATTTTCGCTTCACATTCCTCTTCGGTTAGGTATAAAGTGCGGAAGCACATGTGGTTCCTTTTGTCATACAAGCAGTTGGGTTTCACTTGGACCAAGCCAAACTGTCTGGACACAAGATTTGGCTGATAGCAAACGAGGATGTATTGACCTTTGGAAGGTCGAAGGTGATAATAGAATAACCTTGGGATAAGGAAAGCTTCCCAAATAGCCAGAGACTCAGCTTGATGTTCCGGAGATGTTACAGGAAACTCTCGAGTAAACCATTCAGGACCCACAGTTCTTCGTACAAATGGGGCCATTGAAGAACTGAACTGGTAACGTTTAGCAAACATCATGATATATGCTAAAAAATGTTCATGAAGTTTCCCAGTCTCTTCTTTTGGGGTCAGCAAGGCTAATCGAGTCCCTTCGACAGTTCGATCTTTGATTTCTGGAATTTCTTCGTTAATGATGCCCCGGAACGGAAGATGAGCCTCGAAAGTGGCATTAAGCCATAGTTGTAATAACCAGAAGGGACCAGCGAAAAGAAGAGATCCTGTTGTGTAAGTCTTTACAAGGTCTACGGCTTCACTAAGGTTTTCGTAAAGAAATCCTAGAATCAATTCGCTCAGGTTCAGTTTCTTTCCATCGTGTAATTGATTAGCCATGCATAGATATCTTTTTGCTACTTGTATGGATCGAGAGCAGAAAACACATCTCGAAAGCCATATTGCCAAAAAAGCAATATGTTCTACGTCAGAGACCTCAGCATTTGTCTGATCATGGTATTGCTGGATGAAAGCAGTATAAGTAACTGTGGCTTCATTGAAGTTGATGGTATCAACATCCGAGACATTAGGGTCAAAAGTTTCACCAGTCGATCGAAGCCCTGTGATGGCAGCTACATCGAAAAGGGTTGGAGTAATCATTCCGCATGGGAGATGAAAAGTATTATGAGAAGCGTCCCAGAAATGGATTGACGCTACTAACATGGTTTGGTTATACTCTAAACCAGTCTTAGACAACTGAATGAGATCATAAATCCCTAATTCTTGCCAGAAAGAGGCCTTTTGTTTCTCTACTTTGTTCAACCAAGAATAGTATAGTTCTGGATCTTTTGCTAAAGGGATTGACCTAAAAACCCTTACAAAATTGGTTACATAATCTAACCTAATTTTCTCTAAGACTAGGGGAGGCGTAGTCGAAGCTTCTCCTGTAGGGTTAACATCTTCTGAGATGGGATTACCTTTGTCATCTATTTTTATCTTGCTCACCAGAGGCCTAGTTTTATAATACGCAGGAAAGAATTTATCTGATGAACTGTTTTCTCCTGATAATGGGCCCATGAAAGCACAAGTCTTTTCAGAAAGTTCAAAAGGGATAATTACCTGAGAAGCGTAAATAGCGTGTTCTTCCGCAGTATTCGGTTTGGGTATGTATTCCTGATTCCCCAGTTGTGTAGGTTTCTGAAGCTTCAGGATTGGTTGGAGAACATTTGAAGAAGACGCCATTGAAAAATGTTGATTTGAGGAAGAAGTTTGAAGAAACTGAGTACGTTGTTTTCTGGAGAGAGTTAGAATGGAACTGAAAGGAAAAAGAAAGGAAGAGAATAAGTATTTAAAGGTTTAACGGAAACCCTTTCAAACCTTTTGGGTAAAAACTGGAGAACACGCGGCAAGTGTTGATTTAATCCAACGGCGGTCGAACAGTCACCAGCTTTATTCCTAGGATATAGGAGTAATGATCATAAAGTAAGGTCAAGACGTGGGAACGCAACTGTTGAGAAGACGTTTCTAAAAGTGATAAGACGTTTTGGAATTAGAGTTTAATTGATTATGACGTCAATTATTAGTCTTGGGACTCTAAGAAAGCAAAACGAAATCCCATCGTGGCAAGAAACGCCTATTTCTTTCATTTATCGAAACAGGCATTTATTGGGGGCAATTTGTTGGCTGGAGATTTCGTTTGGGAAGATTAACCTTCGAAAGCTTGAGTTCAAAGAATGATGGTTACTGAAGACCATCTTTGAAGATTTAAGAATGGCTACTGACGGCCATGTTTTAAGAGAAATGTCTAAGTTGGAACGAAAGAGAGGAGTGTTAATGCTAGCACAAAAGGCACTTTTTGCCGAGACTTAGACAATTCGCGGAAAATTGCATGAAGTACTGAAGCTTAGTGTATTTCCGCATCAATTTCGAATATAGCTATACTGCCACGCGTCGAAAAGGACTCGAGCGGGAAGATTTGAATTGCGAAACGGTTTCCATCAACTGCACATCGACAAATGGCGTCCCCAGGGTTCTCGTGGATAACGTGGCATTAGATTATTGTACGACCGTTAGGGTCGAATTTAGTATAAATAGGAGTCTTAATGATAGGATTTCGTGTGTTCATTTTGTACAAATTACTCACATATCGCTCAAGTATCAAGTGTTAAGAGAAAGAGTTCGCTGAGAAATGTACGTATGACACCATCAATTTGAATACATGTGTATTTACTTTTATCAAATGTCTTTTAATTTCTTTACTTCTCTTTCCCTGTTTATGCCTTTACTTTCAAAGTCATTTAATTTCCATGTACTTTAATTTTCTTGCAATTTACAATTTCGCAATTTACATGTTTTCTCTTATTACGATTGATGTTTCGAAATTACACTAACTTATGCAATTAGCGTCGTATCGAACGATTAACCATTTGAACATAAGTTTCTTGAAATCAAAACAAACAGGTATGAACCAAATCACATCAATAAACCTTTTGTTTGACTATGTCCTAGGATCAATCTAGTCGATCCTGCGAGTAACCAAATCATATTTATTATAGTTTGGAAGACTAGCGGTTGTTTACCGGAAATCACCGTAAACACGGGGGCACTAGACCAAAGAGGTGGTCGGCTCTAGTTCTTGGAGTCCGGCCGAGGAAATGGCTGTCCTTTTGGTTTCCACTTGACACGTTTTCATTGCTTCTTGTCAGAGTTTGACTGACAGGTGGCGACTGTTGAGACTGCCATCATTGCAGCGCCGTTTCGGAATAAGTACCCCGGCTGCGCCGTTTGGGGTTTCCAAGACACTTTATGACACTTGGCGCTTTCCCATGCTTAGAGTCGCCTTGGGGGTGCAGGCAATGATTGCGCCTCCTTGGCTGCCTAGGCCATCATGACACCCTTTGGCCTCCTTCCTCTATATAAAGAGCGAGAAGATCATTCATTTATCATTTAGCATTTTGAAAACTTCCAAGACTCGCTCACAACTCTCTTCTTCGTCTCGTGCATCTCTCCTCCGCTCTCTTAAGTAAGTTCCTCGTCTTCTCCTTTATGTTTATTTAAGATTTATGTTCTAGTTTGAGTGTAGCGAGCTAGATTTAAGAGTACAGCGAGCAAGGCTGATGAGTGTGCCGAGTAGATTTAGGAAATTGTTATTCTTTCATATGCGTTTGCTGAGTGAAACATGAATAGGCCGAGCGAGGACAGTTGAATGAGACATCCATCCTTTGAATTAGACGAGGAGAGTTTAAATGCGACGAGCAAAAGAGGTTGCGTGTCTCGATTAGGGTATGTGTTTGTTGAAGAATTAGATGTGCTTGCCGACCATCGTTGGGGGTGGTCACCTTATCTCGCGAGCACCTTTTTCTAATGTAGTTCGATGGTAGTTGGTCGGATCTAATGGACCTAGGAGGGTGCGTCGTGGATGTTGGTCGTAGGCAGGAGTCTTTCCTCGTCCTCTCTCCTCGCCCTTTCACTTGACTTGCGGTGGAAGGGTGGATTTGACAAGTCGAATTCACTGTTTCCTCTGCTTTTCAGGTAAATGGCTGACGAAAACAAGGACGACGTCTTCTTCGACATATCTGACGGGGACGAAGCTATTGGTTGCTCGCATGATGAGGGAGTTCCAATCATTGAGACCTCCCCGAGGGAGCTTGAGGAATGGGTGGCCGTCGCTCCGAGGACGACCGCGTCGCGCTTCTCGACGCATCCTAAGGAGGCCTTTAATGTCCTCGAAGATCTTGATCCGAACGAGGAGCCTTCCTGGGGTGCCTTTGTGCCCAAGTCTCATCAGAGGATCTGCTCGCAATTCCCTGGTCCTCGCTTCGCTATGTATGAGTTCGTCTTCAAGGAGGTCGGGCTCAGGCTCCCTTTCACGCATCTACAGCGGAGCGTTTTCGGGTGGTTGCGTTTGTGTTCGTCCCAGCTCCACCCTAACGCCTTTGCGTTTCTAAGGGCCTTTGAAATCGTGTACGGATTTTTGGAGGTCGAGGCAACTCTGCCCCTATTTTTCAGAGTGTTTCATCTGCAGAGGTTGCGTGACTCGGATGGCAAATGGAGTTGGGTGTCCTTCAAGCAGCCGAAGAAGCTGTTCGCCATTTACCAGAACTCCATCAAGCATTTCAAGGGTCGATACTTTATGGTTAAACCTCTCACTCTTGAGGCCGAGGATCATTTGTTCGAAATCCGAGAGTATACTCAGGACGGAGTGAAAAAGGTGGGTCCCGCTGCTCGATTCCCGTTGGAGTGGCAATATGATCACTTCGAGCATGGGACTGAGTACTATATTTTCCGAGATGAGGATCTTAACGAGCGTGACACGGCGGGGTATCAACGGCTCGCCTCCTTCGTAGATGGGTTTAGGCCGGCGGTATGCATCTACCGCAACGGGGATCCCTTTTTCGACGAGGACGGGGGTCCCATGCTGGAGCCTCGATATATCAACACCAAAGCTATCCTCGGGTGCGGGGGTTACGGGGATGCGACGATCTTGCTTGGTGAGGAAATTATTTCATGTTTGAATAATACCTCTCCGGTACTAACTCCTTTTGTTTTGCAGGGCAAATGGCCGACTTGCATGACAAAGTCGTGAAGATGAGAGCAAAGAACAAAGCGGCTACTAAGGTGGCCGTGAAGCGGACACGGGTCAAGGAAGTCAAGGCGGCTGCTGCGGGCGCTCGTGATGGTGGCTCCCCTTCGTCGGTTGGGACGACTTCCGGTGATTCCCCGGCCGGGAAAAAACAAAAGAACGAAGGGACTCCAGAAGTTCGTCCTCTCATCAACGAAAACCCCTCTGATGACAATATAGTGCTGCCCTCTTGTACTTTGCACAGGGGACTCTTCTCGAAGAAGAATGTGCTGCTCGAGCGCGAGGAGGTTAGGCACATAGTCAGGCGGGACAGGGTGTCTCGGGACAAGGACTTGTCTGAGGATCTCGAGGGGATGATGAGGGTGACCGCCTTGGCCTTGGCCCTCAATGCTCAAAGGGTCTGTCCTCAGAAGGATTACGATGCTCTGCAGACCAAATATGACAAGCTGGAGCACGAGTTTGAGAATTATAAGGACAAGTATGAGATCCAAAACGGCATTGTTGAAGACCTCTGCAAGGCGCAGGACAGAGTCATGGCCTTGGAAGTCGAGGAGAAAAGGCTGCGTGATCGGGTTGCCGAACTGGAGAAGTCTCACCTCCCTGCCGCCGAGGAAGATGAAGACGAGAAGGTTTTGGTGACTCGCTCTCAGCTTCTGGGCAAGGTGAGGGAGCTGGAGGTCGACTGCGTTGCTACCTTGGGGGTTGGATTCAGGGCCGCGGTGGATCAACTGAAAGTTCTCAACCCGCGCTTGGTGACGAAGGGAATTGGTCCTTACAGCAAAGTCGTGGATGGGCGGATCGAGTCAAATCCCGAGTTTGAGGACTGGGAAGACGAGCAGGATGTTCCGGGTGAAGACAATGGTGCCGAGGAAGAAGACGGCGACGTTTGATCAGTTTCTTTTCCTTTTCTGGCCTGCGCGCCGGTGCATTTGTGGCCTACGTGCCCAAGTAGTTAGTTGGGCGATGCCCGAATAATTTTTTGGGGTCTGCGTGCCCGTAACCTTTGTAATATTTGGATATCTCCGGCCAGTTTGGTCGGTTTTTAATTCTATTTCGCATTTCATGCTTTGATTCAATGTTCATTTTGTCTTGTTTCGTCTTGTTTATTTTTTGTGCTCGACCGAGGTTTATTGCCCGGGCGTGTGGTGTACGGTCCGGTTGCGCAGAGCAGGTGTGCGCTATTAGCGGGCACGAGGCCACGGTTGGGGCCAAGTGCTCGCGGCGTGAACGGTCCCATCGCGAGCTGGGGTTCTGCCGTGCAGGTACTGCTGCGGTGGATCTAGTCGTAAGGCCCGCCGTGTAGTTGGTCTTGCCTTCTGGTAGGGAGTTCCAACTATTGCTGTCGTGGAGCACTCGCGTCTGTACCATGACGTGAGTCCGTGTCCAGTTTCCCCTCGTGTTCAGTACGAGCGGCCGGGGAGCGTTAGGTTGTACCTAACTGTAATAGCGTCTGAGTTTTTCAGCGTTCCAAGGCCGAGCAAGTTTTTCGCCGAGAAGGTTCTCGAGATAATAGGCGCCATTTTCGGTTTTATCGTGAACTCGATATGGGCCTTCCCAGTTCGGGGCTAGTTTGCCCTCGCGAGAGTCTTTCATGTTTCTGCGGAGCACTAGGGCACCAACTTCGAATTCGCGCTTGATAACTTTGGCGTTGTGGCGTAAAGCTATCTGTTGTTTCAACTATGCTTCTCGGAGGGAAGATCCTGCTCGGATTTCCTCGACCATGTCGATTTCTTCCCTCATAGCTTCGTCGTTGATCTCTTCCTCGAGAGGCGACTCGGTCCGACGAGATGGCTCTCGGATTTCCACTGGGATCACGGCTTCGGTGCCGTAGGTTAACCTGAACGGTGTTTCGCCTGTGCGTGTATGGGGGGTCGTTCTGTACGCCCAAAGTACACTGTGTAGTTCTTCGACCCAAGCTTTCTTTGCCTCGCCCAACCTTCTCTTCAGTCCTCGGAGGATTACCCGGTTGGCAGCTTCAGCTTGCCCATTCGTTTGGGGGTGTTCGACCGAAGTGAAGTGCTGTTTCATTCCGAGTTTGGCTACGAACTCTTGGAACTTTCTGTCGGTGAATTGGGTGCCGTTGTCGGTTATAATCGCCTGCAGCATCCCGAACCGAGCGAGTATGTTCCGTTTATAAAAACGGAGCACGTTTTGGGACGTGATCTTGGCGAGCGCTTCGGCTTTTATCCATTTGGTGAAGTAGTCGACAGCGACTACCAAGTATTTATTTTGGTATGAACCGACCGGGAAGGGTCCGAGGAGGTCCATTCCCCATGTGGAGAAGGGCCAGGGTGAGGATAAAGATTTAAGCTCGTTCGGGGGAGCTAAGTGCATGTCGGCGTGGCGCTGACATTTGTCGCATTTCTGGACGTGCTCCCTTGCGTCCTGCTGCATGGTCGGCCAGTAATACCCGGCCCTGAGGGCCTTTCTCGCGAGTGACCGGTCGCCGAGGTGTTGACCACTAATCCCCTCGTGAAGCTCTTGGAGAATCTCGAGCGCTTGCGAGGCGTCGACACATTTGAGGAGAGGAATGGAGAAACCTCTTCGGTATAGTTTGTTCTCGACGATGGTGTACGAGCAGGCTCGTCTTTTGATTGCTGAAGCCTCTTTTGCGTCGGTTGGGATTTCGTCCTTCGTGAGAAAATTATACACTGGGGTCATCCAGCAGTTGTCGTCGCCGATGGTGAGCACTGGTAGGGGTTGTGCGCCCTTGTCTATGCTTGGTCTTGATAGGATTTCCTGGATCACTGACTTGTTTCCGCCTTTCTTTCTTGTGCTCGCGAGTTTGGATAAGACGTCGGCCCGTGAGTTGTGTTCTCAGGGGATGTGCTCGACTTCTGCCTTTGTGAATTTTTTCATCTTATCTTTGACGAGCGTGAGGTACTCGGCGAGTACGTCGTTTTTGGCTTGGTAATCGCCGCTGATATGGGATGCGACGAGTTGGGAGTTGGTGTAGATTTTAACCTCCCGCGCGCCCACGTCCTCGGCGAGCCGTAGACCCGCTAGGAGAGCTTCGTATTCGGCCTGGTTGTTCGACGTGTTGAAAGACAGAACCAAGGATACTTCGATGATGAGTCCCTCGTCGCTTTCTAAGATAATGCCGGCCCCGCTCCCCGAGTTGCTTGAGGCGCCATCTACGTAGATGGTCCACTTATTCTCAGCGGGGGACGGGGAGTTGGCGATAGAGGTCATCTCAGCTACGAAATCTGCCAGCGCCTGAGCCTTCAGTGCCCTCCTGCTTTCGTACTGTACGTCGAATTCGGAAAGTTCGAGGGACCACCTTAGCATTCTCCCGGCCATGTCTGGTCGGCTGAGGAGTTGCTTGATAGGCTGATCTATTCGAACGATGATGGTATGGGCGAGGAAGTAGTATCTCAGCCTTCTGGCTGCTGTCACTAGGGCCAGGGCGACTTTCTCGATCTGCTGGTATCGCACCTCGGGTCCTTGTAGGGCTTTGCTGGTGAAGTATACGGGTTTCTGCCCGTCATCAATCTCTCGGATCAAGGCCGCGCTGACTGCCTCGTTTGAGACGGCCAGGTAGAGATATAACGGTTCGTCATCATCGGGTTGAGAGAGGACGGGTGGTTTGGAGAGTACTTGCTTGAGGTGTGATAGTGCTTGCTCGCACTCCTCGGACCATTCAAAGGTCGCTTCTTTTCGTAATAACTTAAAGAATGGAAGAGCGTGTTGGGCGGATTTTGCGACGAAACGGGATAGTGTCGTGAGCATCCCGTTTAGGACTTGGATGGATTTTTTGTTGTTCGGAGTGGGGAGTTCCGAGAATGCTCGGCATTTGTCCGGGTTGGCTTCTATTCCTCGTTCGGTCAAATAGAAACCGAGGAATTTGCCTGCTCGGACGCCGAAGGTGCATTTTTCCGGGTTGAAGCACATCTTGCAGGATCTTGCCTGCTCGAATACCCGCTCGAGATGGGTGGTGCGATCGGAGTCTTCTCGAGATTTGACGATCATGTCGTCCATGTATACCTCGAGAGTATCGCCGATCTCTCCTCGGAACACTTTGTTCATCATCCGTTAGTACGTGGCTCCGGCGTTTTTGAGTCCGAAGGGCATTACGTTGTAGTAATAGTTGCCCGATTCGGTCATGAACGCCATGCACTGTTTGTCGCTCCTCGCCATGGGGATCTGGTTGTAACCTGAATAAGCATCCATGAAAGACAATAATTTATAGTCGGCCGAGTTGTCGACCAGCCTATCAATGTTAGGTAACGGATAAGCATCTTTGAGGCATGCCCGGTTAACATCAGTGTAATCAACGCACATTCTCCATTTTCCATTAGATTTTTTAACTAGTACAACGTTTGAGAGCCAAGTTGAATATTTGGCCTCGGAAATAAAATTTGCCTCTAAGAGGTCTTTTACAGCTTTCTCGGCAGCCTCCGCTTTCTCGGGAGACTGCCGACGCCTATGTTGAACTACTGCCTTCGCGGCTGGATCAATGGAGAGATGGTGGCAGGCGACCTCAGGGTCGAGTCCGGGCATTTCCGCTACGCTCCAAGCAAACAGGTCGGCGTTGGCTCGAAGGCAAGCCACGAGCTGCTTTCTCGGGAGGTCTGGGATGCCCTTACCGATCTTCACCGCTTTGTCGGGGTTGTCGCCCAGTGGGACAAGCTCGAAGTCCCCGTCCGGGACAGGTCGGACGGGGTGAGCTGCCTTTGGTCGCGCCTCTTCGCCTTTCTTCAGCTCTTCTTCTGTAAAGCGTGCGTCAAGGTCGACTGAGCTGACGTTGGTCGTCTGATGTTGATCTTCGCGAGGATGCTTGTCTTTGGCCCTTGACTTCTTGTTGGAGCTAGATGGGGGAGCGATCAGTTGCAGCCCCTTCACGGAGGCGTCGAAGATTCTTCTGGCGGCTTCAATGTCGGCGTTGATGGTGGCCACTCGTCCTGTTCTCGTGTAGAATTTCATCTTGAGGTGCACAGTCGAGGGCACGGCGGTGAGCTCAGCCAGAGTGGGGCGTCCGATAATGCAGTTGTATAGGGTCTTGCAGTCGATCACCAAGAATCTGGTTTTTACTTGTCTGGAGGCTTCCCCTTCCCCGAAGGTGACTATCAGCTCGACGTAACCCCAAGGTTTGGTTGTGGCTCCGTCGAAGCCTTGGAGGTCAGAACCCACATAAGGAGTAAGGTGTGAGTCGTCCAGCTGGAGTGTCCGGAAGAGGTGAGAGTACATGATGTCGACCGAGCTGCCTTCGTCGACTAGGACTCGTCGGACGTTAAAGTTTACCATTCTAGCCCGGACGAGTAGGGGAATTGTGGTGTTCAGGGCTCCGCCGGGCAGCTCTTCCAAGTAGAAGGTGATTGGCTATGATTTTCCTCTGAACTTCCTTAGAGTAGGGCCGAGGTCTGCGTTGGCGTTGAGCAACTCATCGAACTTTCTCTTTACTGAGCTGATGGTGAGAGAACCGGGATCCCCGCCATTTGAGACGACCATGGCGGTCGGGAATCTTTCCCACTCGCTAAATGCGGTAGTTATTCCGACCGAAGGCATGAAGACTTCAGGACGGGTGACGGACAGGGCTATTTGCAGAGGCCTATTATCCGGTGAGTTGCCCTCGTCAGAGTTTCGTTGGTCGTCCCTCCGGGAAGCTTCCCCTTTCTTTGTGTATTTCGAAAGGCGTCCTTCCTTGATCAGTGTCTCAATGGCATCCTTAAGATGAATGCATTCCTCAGTTAGATGCCCGTGACTCTTGTGGTACTTGTAGTACTTAGATTTGTCAGTTCCTGGCCTTGCAGGGTTTGACTTCGGGGGCCTGATGCTGGAATTCTTGAAGTCGGTGCTTTTGCATTCGGCCAAGATTTTCTCCCGTGAAGCATTCAGAGGGGTGTAGTCGTTGAAGCGACCAGCTGGTCCTCGGCGCTCTTGGCGTCGTGGGACCTGTCATCTTTCCTTTTTTCATGTCCCCGTCTTGAACCTGAGTTTTCGTAGTTCGAACTACGAGCGGCATCATTGCCTCGCGAGGCTTTGATGGCAGCAGCCTCTCCTTCTTCGAAAGCGATGAAGGCTTGAGCTTTGTGGAGGAGGGCGTTCATGGTGTGCACCTTCTCGATTTTGATGGCCTTATTGAAATCACTTCCGGGGAGAAGCCCTCGCTCCAGGAGGTACCTCTTCATGTAAAAGGTCGTCTGTACTTGGACGGCTTCTTTATTGAACCTGTCGAGGTAGTCTCGAAGAGGTTCATTGGTTCCTTGGATTACTGCTTCGAGGTTCGCCTCTGATTTCGGTTGTCGACGGGATGCTGTGAAATGGCTCAGAAAGAGCTCTTTGAACTCGGTCCAGGAATGGATGGAGTTGGGAGGAAGGTTCCTGTACCATGTCATCGCTCCTTTCCTGAGGGTGGTCGGAAAGATGCGGCATTTGATGGATCCCCGGACGACGTGATAGTCCATGACAGCTTCGATGCTCCGAATATGGTCATCGGGATCAGTGGTTCCATCGTATTGGTCCAAGACGGGTGGTTTTTCCATCCCCTGTGGAAGACGGACTCTTCGGATATTCTCGGACAAGGGACTGCGGAAATCTTCCTCGTCGCTTGGTCCAGGGGAGGTCGAGTGTCTGCCTCGCCTGGGCTTAGCCTGTGTTTTACCCGAATTTTTGCGGTTGTCCTTTGGAGGAGAATGCTCGCGGGGTTTCAACCCAGCCTTGAAGGAGCCTTGGCGGTCCTGCTCGGGTGAGAGGCTCCTAGCTTCAGTGGTTTCAGGTCTCTGATTTTTCCTGCTCTTTCGGGGTGGAGAGCGGGAATATGACCTCTGGCGACGGTTCCTCCTGGGCGGCGAGCGGGAAGAGGACGGGGAGCGTCTGCGATGTCTCCTCGGTGGTGAGCGCGAGGAGGAGTAGGAACGCGATCGATAATGCCTCCGCGGGGGGAACAATATCGTCGTTTCCTTTCTAGCTCGTGGATGCGGTCACCCTGAAGGCGGATGAGACGGTTGGTCTTCTGCAGTTCTTTGAGTAGGAGAATGGCTGTGGGGTCCGCGTCCTCGGGAATGTTGACCTGCTCCTCTTGGTTGTCTTCATGATGAACCCTTCGCCTGTCGGAGGTATGGGTGAACGAGGAGGCAACATGTCCGTCCCTGGCGTCAGTTTCGTTCATGTTCTGGGCCCGCTCTGGTCCATTCTGGGGTTGAGACTGCTCGTCCTCCCCGTTCTGAACATGTCCCTCGGGTGGAACTTGTTCGACGTTCTGAACTTGTTGAAGGCTCTGGATTTGCTGCCTCCTGGTTTGTGAGGTCTCATGCCTCGGCCTTCTCTGTATGGCAGAGGTATGATGCTGTCCTTCCCGCCGATGATAATTTGTCCCCTCGCGGACAGAATCCTCGATCAGCTGTTGCAGTTGGAAGGGATCAGGGTTTGGGATGTTGTTGTTGTTGTCAGCCATGACGATTGTGAATGGATTAGCTTTGATCTTTGTTTGTTAAAGAAGGGGGAGCAAGCTTCCCACAGACGGCGCCACTGATCTTACCGGATCAGGAGAATCGTCAAGGCGGCAAAATCTAGCTTGAAGAGCAAGATGGGGGGTACCTGCAAGGTCCTCCGATGCTAAAGTCAGTAGCTATCAGAGAATGAAGGTTTAGAGAGTGAAGAATATGATACCTGACCCTCTAGTGAAAGAGGGTATTTATAGCCCCCAGCGCTGGGCCAAGGTTTCCTAATTGGGCCAAATCCAGTTGGAGGCCCACGTGCTAGGAAACTGCCAGAACACCCTTGTGTTAGGGCTGAGTTAGCAGGTGACCCACGTCCTGGATGAGCGTGGCGCAGGATTCGGAAGAGGTTGACCGGATCCTTCGCTGTAGCGTGACGCGTGGTCTTCGTGCTTGGGCAATCCGTAACGGCTACCAAGTAAATGGGCCCAAACGCTTTGGGCCTGCTCGGCTAGAAGGAAGAGTTGGGCCTGCTCGGCCCAGTCCAGAACAATTAGTATTTTGATGTACGGTATGGTTTATACAAGACCCGATATTGCTCATGCCGTGGGAATGGTGAGTCGTTGTCTCTCTAATCCGGGAAAATATCATTGGGAGGCCGTGAAGTTGGTGATGAGATGTTTGCGTGGAACTTTAAATTTGAGACTAACTTTTGGATGCAATAAGCCTATGTTGGTTGGATATATATTTTTTTATTTGGCCGGAAGCTTGGATGACCAAAAATCTACTTTGGGATACATGGTGACTTTTGTCGGGGGAGTCGTGGCTTGGCAATCAAAGTTGCAAAAGTGTTTTTTACTCTCTACTACCAAAGCCTAGTTTATAGCCTCCGTGGAAGCATCAAAAGAGTTTTTATAGTTGACGAAATTTGCAATGGAACTTGGTGTGAAATAAGAAAGTATGTCTTGTTTTGTGATAATCAAAGTTTCATTCACTTATCGAAGAATTCCTTCTTTCACTCGAGGTCGAATCATATTGATGTTCATTATCATTGGATTTGTGATGCATTAGATTCCAATTTAGTGGAGCTTGAGAAGATTCATACCAATGACAATGGTTCAGATATGTAGATGAAGGTGTTGCCTAGGAGAAAGTTTTAGTTTTGTCGCACGGTAGCTGGATTGGTGTTGCCCTTCAACTAGTCGTTCGGAGGAGTTTGTTGGGCTATCCCTCCTATTTGGAGAGGCCCAATTGGATGTGGGTTAGTGACTCATATGTGTGTAAGCCTTTGTTATTATCCAACAAAGATAATTAGTGACTCATATGTGTGTGAGAGAAACAACAAGAAAAGCTAGAAAGAAAACACTAATCCCGCAGTCCCATTTCAGCACAGAGTAGTTCTAAAAAATCGGAGCTTATGCAAAATCCAACGGTCGGATCATCCTGAAATTTTGGCTAATTGTTCATGAGTCATGGGAGCAAATTCTAAATGGTGGAGATTGAATTATGAGCTTTGTAAGTCAGTATGTAAAGTCGATCTTTGAGGTTAGAATTTCTTAGCGTTTTTGGGTTGTTTTGTCTCTCTTTATTTTTGTTGCATTCCAAGATTGATTATAGATCTTGATGATGTTTACGTATGCCTATAACTAGTGTTAGAGAGAACCTTACTTGTACCTATTATTGATTACAGTGGATATTTTAAGTGGCCTACGTGTCCCGTGGCTTTTTACTCCTAACTAGCAGAGGTTTTTTCACGCTAAAATTGTATTGTGTTGTTTGGTGTGTTTTTTGTTGATTGTCTTTAAGTTGCATGTGATATTTTAGAGAGTCTGTGTTGTTGAATTATTCTGTTGCGTCCTCCCAAGATTTCTTTCTCTGCGTTTTATTTTGGTTCTTGCTTGAATGAAAAAAGAAAGAAAGAACGTGGGTTGAACGACAAGAGAGAGATAGAGAGAGAGAGAGAGAGAGAGAGAGAGAGAGAGAGAGAGGTGATTCTAGAGTATAAAAAACCAGGTTTTGTTGTGTTCATGGTTGGATCCAGTCTGACCCGAATCATCCTCAAAACCCACCTGGCCAACCTTTTGCGCCTTTTTTCTTTATGTTTTTACTTGGGCTGCACCTTAGTACTAGGTGCACACCCCCTTGGCCCAAGATTTTAATTAACTTATTATTTTTTTTAATTAATTAATTTGTAACAGTTAGGTTAACTAGAGATTAATCCATAATTAATCACAATAAAATCAATAGTTCAAAATTATTAAACTTTTAGGTTTTAATTAATTAAAACCTCAATAGTTGTTTTTCTTGATTAATCTTGCTTTATGAGTTAGGAACTGAACAATTAATTTTAGTTTTATCTAATTTATTTAATCTTCGCTCTATTTAAATATTTAGTTTGCTAATTAGTGGATTAGTTTCAACTTGACATCGATCGTTGGTTTGTTGGTTGTATTTTATGTTTATTTTGATTGATTATATTGTAAGATTAATTGATTAATTGTATGCTTGGTGACTAATTAATCAATTATCTTAATCTTGGTCACGTAGCATTTCTTCGTTTAAGTGTGGATCATCTTGACTAATTAATCTGGACCTAAAAATGAATCAATTTCAAAAGGCAAGAGTAAAAAATGTTCGATCCAATGTCCAGATGTCTTGTTTCCAAAACCATTTTTTCATAATAAACTGTAATAAAAATAAGGCGCTTGGGGTTTAGACCATTTCCCTTCGGAATATTCAAACATTATTGTAGGGCTATCTGTTTGGGTATTCATCTTCCTAATAAAACACGAATCTTGAATAGTCTCACACTTTTCATAACAATTTTTTGGATGAAGAAAGGTGCTTGGGGTTTAGACCTATTCCCTTATCAGGTATCTGGATACTATCGTCGGGCTCTCTGTCTGGATACCTATCTCCACTTAAAATCAATCCAACAAATCAAGCTATTTTTCACCCTTGTGAGACTCCCAAAAAACCTCTTCAAAAGCGAATGTGTCTTAGCTATTTCGACACAAAATGAATAAACACTTCAGCCTCCACGAGCGAGCAGCAAGTAAAGATTAAAACGATCGAAATATCTAAAACATAATTCTTTAAAATCAACTAACCAACACGTAGTTTTCTAACTAGATCTACATGGCCCTGAGTTCCTCATTATAGTAGAGGATACGTAGGAGCGAGATTTATCTCGTCAGATCCAATAAACTAAAAAACAAAAAGCCTTCCTTTCTTTAACAAGCAAAAGCTAGCAAATTATTCTTGATAACATTCTTTCATAAACACTAACTAAATGGTTCTGTTGGGTACAACGAATGTGAGAGGTGCTAATACCTCCCCCCACGTAACCGACTCCTGAACCCGATATGGTTACAACGACCATTCTTTTCCCCCATGGGTTTTATTCGACATTTTCCTGTTCCTCTTGGAACAAATAAAGATAGATGGCGACTCTGTTGTATAACGAGCGTGCGATGCGCTCAGGTATTTTTTGCACTGCGACATTTTGACCTACAACAAGACTTGTATGGTTCCCGGCCAAAATTACATTAGCAATGATCCAAGGGAACTTGGATTTTCAAACATGTTTAACATTATTAAACCTGGCATCATTACTACAAAGCCAAAGAATATTGAAAATATTGATGATGGTTGCTTTAATCACAAGCGAACACTGAGGACTCCAACCTCTTTGAGATGCTTTAAGAACCTTCAAAGCAGAATTCTGATTGATTCTGACCTGAATAACAGACTCAAGCCAGTTCCACAAACCAATTGCAAAAGGACAATTGAGAAAAAGACGAGAATACTATTCGACATGGTTATGACAGAGGTTACAAATTGAGGCAATATTAATCCCTCTAAGCTTGATGTTGTCATATGTAAGAATCTTGTTATGTAACAGGGACTAGGAGGGAGGAATCAAAGGATTCCAAACCAACTCATACTAATCAATAATGTTGTTATTAGGCTTATAGAAGAGGTAAGCCTCTTTAAGGGAGAGAGAAGCAGCAGTTGAATCTTTCCAAAATAATTGACCATCTCTGTTAGCATTCAACACGAGAAGAGTAAGGATAAAGCTTAGCAAACCGGGGAATTGAACTTAAATGGAAGGCGAGACATTCTAGCATTGATCAACAATGAAATCCTGAACTTTCTGGTGAAGATTTGAAATGCAGTCCAGATTAATACCAAGAAGCTGATGTAACACAGTACCACACCGATCATTTGTCCAAAAGTTAGCCTCATTGCCTTTGCCAACCAACTAGGCATAATTATTCATCATAATGCTAACTTTAGATTTAATGCCACACCACAAGGAAAATGAGATATGGTAATTAATAATAGTACCTTTAATGCAAGTTTTATGCCTCAAAATACTGACCCATTTATGCTTGAAGTGATGAGATCCAAATAAAACTTCAGCCTAGCAGCATTATTTAAAGTCACAAGCGACCGGAGCCCGAGCCCACCTTCCTTGAGAGGAGAACATGTCTTGAACCAAGAGACAATAATCATTTTCCGAACATTTTGGTTGCCACTCCATATGAAAAATTTGAAAATCTTCTCAAGGTTCTTGAGCAAAGAAATAGGCCAAACACAAATGGTAATAATGTATATAATCATGCTCTACAAGTCACTTTTGACCATTTGTAGCCTACCAGCAGTAGAAAGCAAAAAGGTTTTTCAAGAAGCTAACTTCACTCTGATCTTGTCCACTACATATTGAAAATGAACAATTTTAGATTTACCTTTAAATATGGGAATCCCAAGATAAAGGATGAGGAATCTACCAATTCTAAAATCAAGATGATTCGCAACGTGTGTCAGCCTTGAGTGAGGGATGAAGGCAGGGTAAATAGTAGACTTGTGAGTGTATTATCTTTTAAACTAAAATTAAATTTCGATTTGGTATTTATAAAAGTAAAAGTCATATTATAAATTTTTTTTTTGTCATTAGACAATAATTATGTTTACTATAAACTCATAGTTTTTAATAATGATGTTAAACTCAACCATATCGGCATTTATTCTTCAAATTAAGACTTGCCAATACTTCATTCATTTTTCTATTATCACATAAACATTATTATAGTATATAAATTCCATTTTTCCATTATCACATAAATATTATAATATATAAATTTTTCTCCAAATGTTTTTTTATTCCATCTATATAATCTATATAATAGCTGAATTCGATAACTCATTCTAAAATTATATGCATGCCAGTTATAATTTTATCTTATCAATGCAAATTTATTGCCACTTTAGTTATCTTCACTTTAATCAAAATTAAAAATTATCAATTTAAATTTTTTTAAAACGACATAACAAATAAATAATAATAAAAAAAAGCATGTTCTAGTTTTAATTCTAGGATAGAGAAAAAAAAAACGAGATTCTCGGCGAAAATTCTCTAAGGATATTTATATTTATATTTATTTTATGGATTCTATTTCCACGGTATGCAATTTTTCATCTTTCATAAATCAATAAATATTGAAAACCTCAACAAAATTTCGATTCGATCGATTCAATTCAACACATCATAAATCATTCATAAGATTTTGTGTTTTTGATGACACGAGTGTGAAACCAACACACTGCACTTGCATTCATCGTACTTCGACACGCATGCATTCAATTCAAGCTTTAAGGTTCGTGTTCTTTACACATGTTTTTGTTTTTTAATGTTTTTTTTTTTTTTAATTTGTGATTGTTGATAACTCTTTACTTTGCATTGGTTTTTGTCACTTTTTGTTGGGTCTGAAAAAAAAGGAAGATCTTGGGTATGAAATTAATGGTTGAAAAGGAAAGTTTTTGAGTTTATAGTAGAGTTTTAGGTGAATGAATAGGTGTTAAAGATTGTGTTTTTGGGAAATTTTTTATACTGTTTTTTTTTTTGGAGTGAAAATGAAACTTTACTCTTCTTAAATGGTAAGAGAGAGCGTTACGGAAAGGGTTTTAGATCTGATTAAAACGGTCAGTGAGGTGAGTGAAGAGTTGTTGTTTTTTTACCTTTTTTTTATCATAGGAAATAGTGACTTTTGAGGTTTTGATTTGAGTTTTAAGGTTTAGGTTAGTGTTTTTGGACAGCTGTGTGAGGAAACGTGTGTTTGTGTGTTTTTTGAAATATTCACGTGAATTTTGTTGTTGAGGGGAGAAAAATCTAATGTTTGTAGTTCTGTTTCCGTGTTCCTAGGTGCTTATGTTTTAAGCTATTTGAATTTGTTTTTTTGCTTTCTTTGGTTTGTTTGTTTATTGGTATATTTTATTTTTTGTGTTGATGATTCAGATATCTAGGGTGTGAAATTCATGTTTCTTTTCGACTTTTTGAGTAGCTGAAATCGGTTACAGTGGTGAAAAATTGATTTTGACATGTTTGATTGTTCGTTCTGGTGTAGAATTTGTTTTGCCTCCAGAGTTGTTGATTTTAGCTTGAAGCTTGAATTTGGAGCTTTTGATTATAGAATTGATGCTTATGAAACATGTTTTATGTTTTGCAGTTTTTGGTGAGTACGGAATAGAAGAGTTTTCATGACGTCGGCGAAATCGTGGAGATGGCTGATGAGAAAAAAGAGTAGTTTGCCTGATGGGGTCTGTGTGTCCTCTTAACTTCTAGGTGTTTTTTTAGGTGAATTTGTGGATAGCTAGCTATCGTTAGTTCCGAATATTCAACGTGCGGCTTTTGTATTTTAACATCGGTTTTATTGGAGCAGGGTAAATCGAGTTTCAAGATGAAACAGTTGCCGTTCATGGCAGTTGTGTGTACAGTTATGTTGTTCATTGTATATAGGACTACAAAGTATCAGTATCATCAAGAAGAGGTATTCGTCAATTCGATAATCTTCGATTTAGAATCTTATTAAGGATATACTAGATTATACTAATTTGATTGATTTTTCTTCTTTTTGTTCATCATCGTCGCGCCACTATAAGATTGACAAGAAATGGAGTTTATGGGGAAAAACCGAGGTAAAAACTCTCATGTCAGTTTACGTGGCTGTTTTACAACTTTTGCGCGAATACAGTTCTGCCACTAGATGTATTTTTTTTACTCATTGGAACCATAGGTATCACTGCAGATAGATTCTGCAACTTCCGAGAAATTGAAAGGCTTGCCGCGAGGCATAATACAAGATAATTCAGATTTGGAGTTAAGGCCATTGTGGTCGAGAAGTAATTCGAGGTCGAAGGTCAGAAATTTTGCATTGTTCTTCTATATTATTTTAGTTCTATTGAAGCTGCACCGAGCTAGCAAATGTAATGATTTTTTGATGGTGATTATGAAATTGCAGTTTAGGGATTATTCTAATCGTAACTTGCTGGCAATTCCAGTTGGTATTAAACAAAAGCATAATGTCGATGCCATGGTTCAAAAGGTACTTTTTAGCAACTACTTAAGTTATCGAAGTTACTCGTATCAACAGTATAGTATTCTTTATCTAATTTCATTTATTTCAGTTTCTTCCAGAAAATTTTACAATTATTTTATTCCATTATGACGGGAATGTCGATGGATGGTGGAGTCTTGACTGGAGTGACAAGGCTATACACATCGTCGCTCAAAATCAGACAAAGTGGTATGTATTACAGCAATATCTGTTTTTTTTGCTAGAACGCATTAGGTAACAAGATAATGTTATAGATGATGAATTGGACCGAAAAAGCCTCGGTTGTCTAGTTTTATTTCTATCTAAATGTAAACGTATGCGGAAACACTTAGCTTAGATATGTATCTATGTGTTCTTTGTCAGGTGGTTTGCTAAAAGATTTCTGCATCCGGATATCGTTTCTATTTATGATTATATCTTTCTCTGGGATGAGGATTTAGGCGTGGAGAATTTTTCTCCGTCGAGGTATGAATGATGCTTTTGTTTCTCTTCTTCTGTTGTTTTTTTTAATATTATTTCGGTGTATTCTGCCTTTGATGTGATCGTGTTAAAATCGGCTTTGGATCTTCTGACATGATATATGACAATAATGTTAATCTTGTTATGATGATTATAAGGCTAGTCCGGAATCTTTCGGCAGGCTTTTATTCTTGAAAGATTGGGAAAAGATGAATATAACATCGTGCTTTTGTAGATACGTTAAAATTGTGAAGGAAGAAGGTTTGGAGATATCACAACCGGCTCTTGACCCGAATTCAACAGAGATACATCATAGAATTACAATTAGAGCTAGAAACAAGAAATTTCACAGGTGACGATATACCGTCAGAGACTATTCGTATCATATGCACTTATTCATCAATGCTTATCGTACTTACAATGATTTTTTTTTCTCATTGGTGCAGAAGAGTCTATGAACGCCGAGGAAGCACAAAGTGTTCAGATGCCAGTGAAGGGCCGCCATGCACCGGGTAACTGTTCCTTTCTTTGAGCTCGGTGGAGCTGTGTAGTTTTTGAAGTTTTATGTGTTGACATGCATATAGTGTAATGTTGTTGTGAATGACAGAAACTTGAATGCAACTTGTGTAGGTTTGTGGAAGGTATGGCTCCGGTTTTCTCTCGAGCTGCATGGTATTGTACATGGCATCTCATACAGGTAATACTATTTTCACGTTATTGGCAGTTGGAGTTCGATATTTGTTTTTCTTAATCGGCTAATGTTAGTATTGTTTGTGTTTTATACAGAACGACCTTGTCCACGGATGGGGAATGGATATGAAACTAGGATATTGTGCACAGGTGAGAATTACTAGTTACTACCCGCCTTTGACAAGAGATAGTTTTTGTCTTATTGAATATTCTTTTCAATATTTTTAACGAGACTTCTTCGCGTTAAAGCGTCTTTTTGGTATGAGATGTATCATTAATGAGATCAATGTCGTTTTCAGGGTGATCGAACCAAGAAAGTGGGAGTTGTTGATAGTCAATTTGTTGTTCATAAGGGAATACAAACTCTCGGTGGGAGTGGTCATGGTGCAACCAAGGTATTTTGCGCTTCTCCAAATATTCAGTTCAAATTTTGTATATCCGTTAGCTTCCTTGATTTGTACTGCAAACTGAGAACATCGATAGCACTAACTTGAAGGGTCATTTGCTTCTTGTAACAATACTTTTCCTCATTTTTTGCAGGTTTCAAGGCTTAAAAAGACAACTCCGGTAAAATTTTGATTTATGACATTTAGATAGTACTAGTACAAAAGCTATAATCCTATTTCATTAACACTATCAGTGTTCCAAAACTCACCATTTTTCTCTAATTTGGTTGATTGCAGAAACAAAGTGGAGCAACGCTTGATGTGCGAACTGAGGTAAGGGTTTTGAACTACTTAAATCAATTATTTCATCGACAATTGTTCTGTAACGTGAAAATGACACTGTTTGTGTTGCTAACACGAGTAGATACGAAGACAGTCAACATGGGAGCTTGAAGTCTTCAAAGAACGCTGGAATCAAGCTACTGAAAAGGATAAAACTTGGGTTGATCCATTCAAGAGACGTATCAGAAGACGGCGCGCCGATCACTAAGACCAATTTTGTTTTGGCTGTAGATCATCTTTGCACCATACCTCAACATGGAGCATGACCAGCGTGAATCCATACACACATGCTAACTCGGTTGCTCGGACATGTTTAAGCTTCTCTCACAGCTATTTACCTTTATTTATAGCCATAGTTATGTATTTGTAGCTCTCTGAGTTCTTAATTCAATTCATTTTTGAAAAATAGGACTTTTTTTCTTTATATTCTTTTTGTTTTAAGCCTCATTTTTCTTTCTTTCTTGGCACCTTTTCTTGCTTTACATGTAACCTCCAAAATGCAAATTATGATATACTATACAACTTAGGAGTTTTATATAATAGAAGAAAAAAGTAGTTTGTTATCATGCAATGATTATTTTTCAAGACAGGGTAGGAGAATGCTGTTAATATGGATGAGGTTTTATGTAATGGAGTTGGTGGATCTCAATGTGATAAGATATAATGGTTGTTGACTTGTAGTTGTTGCCTTGGTTTTACTTGATGGGTATTTTCCTAAAAGCACTATAACCTGCTGCAGTAGCAGGTCACCTTTCACATAACTTCACTGAATTTGTTGTTTGTCCAGAGTTCTGGTGAAATACTTGAACAATGTGGGATAACAACAAAGGATTGATGAATACCATCAAGTAGCTCTCAATGTGTTTTTCTCGTAGCGATTTTTGTGATTAGATGCTCCAGTCGTGGTTACAGTCTGTGGTTACAGTCTATGTCGTCGAGTGAAATCCTATATTGTGTTCTTGGTTTCATGCACATGAGCTATATGAAATTGTTTACATAGTTCAAGAAAAGAGAAAGCATGTCATCTACGTATTGTTTACATTGTTCAAGAAAAGAGAAAGCATGCCATCTACTTGTTGAACTTCACACAATTAAGCTTAAAAGAGCAAAGGAAAAAGTGTAAACTAAATACATTCTTCAAGAAAAGAGGAAGTATGCCATCTACGTGTTGAATTTCACACAAATAAGCTTATAGGAGCAAAGGTCAAGGTTTGAATACATTGACATCAATTGATGATTTAGTTTCATCACTTCAATTGAGAGTAAATTTTATGTTCTTGAACTTGATAAGGTTGAAGTTTTTCTTCTTGCACATGAACTTTGTCTTGAGAGATGCAAGAAATAGACCTTGATTGATATTAGATCTCTCAATCTCACACATGTTCAGACTAAATTCATCGGTGTGGAAACACAACCTCTTTCACCAAACAACTCCCCTCCTTCTTAGTTTTGAGAACTAGATTACAATGTGGTGGAGATGTAACCAAGGTAGAGGAAATCGTAAAGATTGATTGTAATATCAAATATATAACCGTGTCATAAAGATTCAGTTCTTGAAAGATCATTACTTTGCTAAACCTCCAATTTTTAATAGTGAAAAGTTTGATTATTAGAAGAATATAATAAAAAATTTCTTCCTTGATTATGATGCAGATTTGTTGGATATTGCAATTGGTAGAAAGGTTGAAAGAAGTGCGATGAGTGAGCAACAAAAGAAAAATAACAAAAATTATCACAAGTCAAAAACCATTATGTTAAATGCTATCTCATACACTGAGTATAAAAAAAGATAACAAATAGAGACTATGCAAAGTTTATATTTGATTTTCTTAGAATGACTCACGAAGGAAACGAACAGTAAAGGAAAATAAGGCTCTGATCTTGATTCAAAGTGGAGGAAGATGAAATGGTTGAGGAAATGTTCTTAACAAAGGCTACACTATTACAGATCATGTAAAGAAAATCATCAAAAGTTTGCTCAAGAATGGAGGCCAATGGTGACAGCACTAAAGGTGTTTAAAGATCTAGAAAATACAACTCTAGAAGAACTAATAAGTTCTCTCTGAAGTCATGAGATAGAGCTTGAAGAAGATGAGTATCAGAAGAAAGGAAAGTTAGTGGCCTTGTAGTCTAAAGGAAAGTCTAAAAAGACTAGAGCTCTTTCAAGCCGAAGAAGAAAAATTTATAGAAGATTCTGATGAAGAGGACGAGGTTTCTCTATCGTCCAAAAGAGTTAACCAACTCTAGAAGCAAAGATAAAAGAAGTTCAGATCTAGGCTATAGAAGATTAAATGGAGTCCTGAGTCAACCTTTGGGCAGAAGAAGTTTGAAGCTGACAAAGAAGTTATCTGTTATGAATGCAAAGAGCATGTCCATTACAAGTATGAGTGTCCCAGAATCACTAAATAAAATACAAAGAAGAAGTTCTTCAAATATAAGAAGAAGGTTCCGATGGCAACATGGGATGACTCTGATTCTTCAGAAGACGACTCTGAAGAAGAGCAAGCAAATATGGCGCTAATGGCAAATGCAAAAACATGTAACTCTGAATCAGAATCAGATACTGAAGATATATTCTCTCATTTAACTCACTCTAAACTTGAAATTTCTTTAATTAAAATTCTTGAAAAGAACCAGAGACTTTAGAAAAAAAATACAAGAATCTGAAACAAATTCATGTAGTTGATTCTGAAGTTTATAAGGAGAAACTGAAAGAAATATCTGAAGTGAATTTTTTTTTCACTTTTAAAAATGAAAAAACCTTGCCTTAAAAAGCAAGAGTATAGAACTTGAAAAAACAATTCTTTCAGAAGCTTCTATAAACTCTGAATCTGTCATTGAGAAATATGACTTGTCTTTTAAAAAAATTCTTGCACGAAACATAGATAGAAGCAAGATGGATTCCATGATCTATGGAGTAAGCATAAATGGAAGAAAAAGTATTGATTATATCACACCAAAAAATGAGTTGCATGATCCTAAACCAAAAGGAGAAATGGTGATTAAACAAAAAGCCCTATACTTTCATTTCATTTTTGGGCGCACACATAATGATTATGCTACACAAAAACTCTAGGTTGAGAAAACTTTCGGGAAAACTAACAAAAAAGGATCCAATAAGATATGGGTACCTAAATACAAAATAATCTATGTTGTAGACATCCTTAGCAGCTAAGTTATAACACCAATCATGGTACCTGGAATCTAGATGCTCATGACACATGACAGGAAGAAGGCATTTATTTCAATATCTGGAACTTAAAACTAGAGGCTCAGTAGGTTTTAGAGGCAACCCAAAGGGTAATATTATTGGCTCTGTAACGATTGGTAATTGCTCTCTTCATTCTATTAAAAATGTCTTAATTAGTTCAAGGATTAATGCATAACATTTTTTTCATAAGTTTGTTAAGTGACAATGGTTATGATATTATCTTTAATCAAAAGTCGTGTAAAGTTGTTAGTAAAAAAGATGGTTCGATACGATTCACTAGCAAGAAGAAAAAAAATTTATGAAATTAAAATTTCAGATTTACAAAATCAAAATGTTAAATGCCTCATGTCTGTGAACAAAGAGCAATGGGTCCGACACAGAAGGTTATGCCATGTTAGCATGATAAGAATCTCAAAGCTAATCAAGATGAACCTTTTCAGAGGCCTTCCAAATCTGAAGTTTGCTTTAGATACTCTTCGTGAGGCATGTCAGAAAGGAAAATTTTCAAAAACGTCTTTTTGAACTAAAAATGTTGTTTCAACCTCTAGGCCTCTAGAGCTCTTACACATTGACTTCTTTGGGCCTGTGAAAATAACCGCTGTCAATGGCAAGAAGTATGGATTAATTATCGTTGATGACTATAGCAGATGAAGATGGGTAAAGTTATTAAAATACAAGGATGAGTCACATTCAGTGTTTGCTACCTTCTATTCCCAAATGCAAAATGAAAAGGATTTTAAAATTATCAAAGTCAGAAGTGATCATGGTGGGGAATTTGAAAACAAAATCTTTGAATTTTTTTTTGATGAAAATGATATTTCCCATGACTTTTCTTTCCCTAGAACTTCCCAATAAAATGGAGTTGTGGAAAGGAAAAATTGCACTTTACAAGAAGTGGTTAGAACCATGATAAATGAGACTAACATTGCAAAACACTTATGGGCAGAAGCAACCAACACAACATGCTACATTCAGAACAAGATCTCAATAAAACCTATTCTGAATAAGACTCCTTATGAATTATGGAAGAATAGAAAACTCAACATTTTTATTTTCATTCCTTTGGTAGTGTCTGTTTTATGCTTAATACCAAAGACACCTTAAACAAGTTTGATTCTAAAGCATAAAATTATATCATGTTAGGATATTCAGAATGCTGAAAAGGCTACAAAGTATACAACACCAAGACGTGAATTGTTGAAGAGTCAATTCATGTTAAGTTTGATGATAAGCTTGACCCTGTAAAAGTCAAAGCTAAACTGAAAATTTTTACAGATATGGAAATCACATATTCAAACTCTAAAAATAAGAATTCAGAAGTTAAAAATTCTGGACATGCTCAACCAGAAGCTGCTGAATCCCCAACACCTCCAAAGAAGCATATACAACAATCCTGACATCCTGAGGAATTGATTATGTGAGATAAAGTTGAACCTATCACAACCAGATCTTTATTCAAACAACATGAAGAAACTGCTTTGGGTCTGATGTCTATTATAGAACCAACATCTATTAATGAAGCTCTTCTGGACTCTGAATGAATTTTGGCCATGCAAGAATAATTGAATCAATTCTCCAGAAATGATGTATGGGATCTGGTACCAAGACCAAAAGGAAAGCATGTTTTGGAACCAAGTAGATGTTTAGAAACAAGCTAAATGAGCAAAGAGAAATGGCAAGAAACAAATCCAAACCTTTGCATCATTGGCCAGGTTAGAATCTATTCATCTTCTGATTTCTTTTGTAGTAAATCATAATACCATTTTATAACAAATGGATGTTAAAAGTGAATTTTTGAATGGTTACATTTCAGAATAAGTTTATGTTCATTAACCTCCTGGTTTTGAAAATCATAAAATCTAGATTTTGTTTATAAACTGAAAAAAAAAATCTGTGTATGGTCTGAAAAAAATCATTGTATGAAACACTAAGAAATTTTCTTTTGTAAAATTATTTTACAAGAGGGAAGGTTGATACAACTTTTTTTTTTTTTTGCAAATCATTCAAAATGACATTTTAGTAGTACAAATCTACGTTGATAATATTATTTTTTGTTCTACTAATGCCACTCATTGCAAGTAATTTTCTAAGTCCATGCAGGCAGAATTTGAGATGAGTCTAATGGGAGAATTAAAGTTATTTCCGTGGATTCAAATTAACCAAAGTTCAGAAGGAATATACATCATCAAAGCAAGTACTCAAGGGAAATTATGAAGAAGCATGGCTTATCTGAATGGAAAACAACTAAGACTCCTATGCATGAAACTTGCATTCTTGAAATGGATGAAGCAGGTAAAAAGGTAGAACAAAAATTACACAGAGGTGTGATAGGTTTTCTTCTATATTTGACCGCTTCTAGGCCTGACATTTTATTTAGTGTTTGCTTATATGCTAGATTCCACTCAAATCTTAGAGAATCTCACTTAACAAATGTTATGAGAATCTTTAGATATATGAAAGGTACTACTAACCTTGGCTTGGTGTATAGAAAATCAAAATAATACAAGTTAGTAGGATATTGTGATGCTGACTATGCTGGAGATAAACTAGAAAGAAAAAGCACCAGTGGAAGTGTTCAGTTTCTTGGTGATAATCTGATTTCATGGTCCAACAAGAGGCAATCTATAATAGCACTATCAACAAAAGAAAGTTGAATATATTACAACCTCTGTGTGTAGCACACAAATACTCTAGATGAAAATTCAGCTAGAAGACTATCAAATAAAGGAAGGTAACATTCATATCTTGGGTGATATCACTTATGCTATTTGCTTATCTAAGAATCCTATTTTACACCTAAGGGCTAAACATATGAAATCAAACATCATTTAATAAGGGACTATGTTCATAAGGGAATCTTAAATTTAAAATTTATTGATATAGACCATCAATGAGCTGATATCTTCATAAAACCACTTGCCGAAGATAAATTCATTTTTATTTTGAAAAATCTAAAAATGGAATTTTGTCCAGAATGAAAAATGTTTTTGCCTCTGATTGTGTAAAATAAGACTTTGAGTTACTTATCTCTGGAACAATTAGCCTTCTGATGTTAAAAGATTTTCTGTTTGAGAGTGATCCAAGTTAGCCTTCTGAAGTATGGTAGTTGTCATGCATGGAACTATCAAAATGATTGAAGTAACTTTTGGATAGCTCTGTCATACCACAAAATTTACCCGATGTGATTCCCGTTTCAATTTATTAAGGATGTTAAAAATTAGGAGCCATAGGGTCTGATATATCTATTATCAAACTCGCTCTCCTATAAAACTCCTGTATAGATTGGTTTAAAATGAAAAGGGTGTAATCAGCAAAAATCTCTCTAAACCCAATTGGCACTTGGTCTTTTCTTTTTGCTTTTTAGAAAAAAAAGAAAATAGAGGGGTGTGTTTTAGGACATTTTGGGGCCCAATAGACCCATTTTGCTAATCACAATTTAACCACTTATATTATTATTAATCATAAACTTATTAATATTATTAATCCCCAAATATTAGTTTTAATATTAATATTGGGTTTATTAAGATTAATCAGGTTTTATTATTAATATTAATATAATTACTTGACATTAATTACTGTTATCAGAATGTTATTATTTAATTTATTTTAATGATCAATTGATTAATTAAATAAATTAAGTAAATCTAATGTTTTGTTTTGGTTTTTTTGTCGTTTTGTCATAAGGCAATGCAAAAAAACTGAGTACTGGGCCAAGTATGGTGGGCCACGCCTGGATCAGGAGGTGGACCGGGTCAAACCGACCTGGGTCCTATTCATCTTCTTCCACGCGAAACCCTATCCCCCATCTCCTCTGCGCCGCCGTCAACCTTCCAGCTCCTCTAAGCGTCGTTCCCTCCAAACAACAAACCCTAATCCCAATTTGCTTGCCCAGGCCCATAGTGAATCAAATCAAAACGCAAATCAAATCTTGTGAACAAATGATAACAAAATCAAATCTGAATCGGTTTTTTATTAAAATCATAAACCAATTACAATCTGAGAACAACGTAAATCAATTCACAACGAATCAGATCTAATCTAATGTTTCCTAATCTAATTAAACCCTAGCTATAAAACAAAAAGAAATTGATAGAAGAAAGGGATCTTGGATTTTTCTGGAGAAAGGACTTTGAGCACCGCCGCGAGCATTCTTCATCCTCATACCTGCGATCACAAAGAAAGAAGGGGATTAGGAGGGGATTTGAAACTCACACGAACCAGAAGAAGAAGAAGAAGACAAAAGGTAATCCTTGAAACACTTAGCTTAGGTTTCAATTCTACGATTGCATGTGTTTTTTTGGATCGAGTGTTTGTCTGGGAATTTGGGGGTTTAGGGTTGTGATTCAAGGTTAGGGTTCTAACTTAGGGTTAGGGTTCTAATTTGGGGGTTGCGGTTCATAGGACTTAAGGGTTAGGTGGAAGGTTGAAGATGAAGATCATGAAGATCTTCATCTGGATTTAAGGATCTGAGTTCTTGGGACTGGGTTTTGGGTTGAAGCTTTGAAGATTCCGATCAACGCTCATCGGAAAACTGGGGATTTGCGGTGGCTTAGGGGCGGTAGGTGGAGGTTCGCGGTGGGGGATTTGGGTTCTCTGGGTGTGATTAGAACGAGGCGAGAGAGAGGAGAGAGACCGAGAAAGAAGAGAGAGAGAAAAAGTGGAGAAATGAAATGGAGAAACAGAAAGGGTGGGATGTAGCACTCGTTCAGCCGTCCGATGCATGACACGTGGCTTCTTGATAGCCATACGTCTCACACATGAACTTTGATTCTGTGTGCATACCTCATCATACTCCTTCAACGCAGATACATGCAGGCCATAGGATGCCTGTAGATCTAGATCCAACGCTCCACACTTGGGTACACAGCGTAAACCATACACGCGCGCCACACACAACCAAACGAATTACCACATAACTTTGGGCTTGGCCTTGTACTTCTTACACCACCCCAATTTGCTAACACCCAACAAAATACGCCCCCCTGTGAATAAACAAAATAAAACTTATTTAAATTAATTTTAATAAAGATTAATTTATTTATTTGTTTTTTTGATAACTAGTCAACTAAAATTCTAAAATGTGTCAATTGTCTTTTTTTTTTTGTTAAACTAATTAATCAAATTTCTAAAATTTGTTTAATTGTTTTTGTTGATGACTTAATTTCTCCTCGAACCGACTAAATCCATTAGTTGTATTAGACGAGAAATAAATTGTTCTGATTAATTTATAAATTTAAGTAACTCTCAATAATTCTCTCCTCAACCCGATTGAAGCTATCAGTCGCTTTAGACGAGAGATAAAAATATACAAACTAAAACATCTTCAATTTGCTGCCCGCGATGATCAATCTATCGATCTGAGCAATCAGCAATGCCTTTAACCCGTTAGCTATACTGACCAAATCCATTGGTCACCGCATCTAACGGTGCCAAATCAAATCAGGGTTGTATGCCTAACCTCAAAACATTTTTCCACATTCAAATCAATTTCAAAACTATGACAGGCCATTCAAAAAGCCTTTAAACAAATTTCAAAATACAAATTTGATCCTAAGGCGTACAACCCTGTGTCCGAACTACGTTGACTCTGATTCTCCATAAGGAGATACGTAGGCACTTGGATAACCAAGGCGAGTCCCCCTCCCTAAAATCTCAATTTTCCCCCTATTCAATTCTTTAGCTATTAAACCTCAATATTTTAGCCATAAACCTTTACCTTAGATTCAAAGCCAATAGGAAAGGATCGAGGGTGCCTAACACCTTCCCTCGACCTGATTATAATAACTTACCCTGAATCTCATAACTGCGTAGGGTTTCCTATTCGCCTTTCAGAATAGGTGGCGACTCTAAAAGTATAATTTTTAGGGCAGGTTGCTACAGCTGGCGACTCTGCTGGGGACATTCATCAATGGTGAATTATTATGCTCCTAAGGCTTGGCAGGGTTTAGGTTTGGCAAATTATTTAGGTTTGTGGCTAGCTATTAGGGTTTGGCTAGTTTGCCTAAATTAGGGTTTGGTTTAGGATTTAGGTTTTCCTTTTTTTTTATTAAATATTTAAATTTTCATTTATTTATTTATTCATTTACGTTCAATTTAATTAAATATTTTTATATTTGTTATTTTATTGTATTCTGTTGGGATATTATAAATTGCTGTTAAGCCTAAGCGTGGGAATTATAATAATGACCAGAGGAGAATTACATCGCCTACGAGTCTTATTATAATTCCACTCAGAGTGGGTTAAATATTCGGAAAGGTCTGATACGAGGCTCGACCTTGTTGAGGGCTGGACTGAGTATTTAGCTGATCTCTCTAGGAACCAACCCCTAAAACTCGAACCTCATGGACCAATGAGTTGTTCCAAAATCCAAAGAGACAAAAAGTCTCAGCGGCTACGAACGATCCCATGAGACCTTCTAGAACATTCCCGTGGGAAGGGTAGGCTCCTGAGCCGTTACGTCGAACCTATGAACCTAGGGCTTATGTGCTTATGTGTTTAACTGTACGCTTTCATTATTTTTTATATATCCCATATAATTGTGGCATTCATCATGCATCATGTGCATTCTTGCATCACTTCTTATCCAAAAAAAAAATAATACGAAAAAAGCGGAGTTATTATATTTAATCAATGGATGTGGATAAGGTATAAATTCGAATAAAGCATATCATTCATGGCATGCACATCATTTTCATGGCATTGAAAGAAGATTTCTCTTTTACATTCAAAGCCAGAGACCATTGGGAAGGATAATCTAACATCCCGACCGTCTTATCAGACAAGATTTCAGCAAAAGAAATTAATGGATCAGCTAGAACAGAATCAAGCTGCCCTTCGTGAGGAGGTGGATCAACTGAAGGTTAGTGTGGAAGAGGTTAAAGGAGGTATGACTCAGATGCTAGGATTCATGAAGGCCCTACTAGATAAACAAGAAAAGGCAAAAGAGGTTCAGTCTGAGGATACCCTGGTTCAGGATGAGACTCCCAACGACGGAAACCCGCTGCTAGGATTTGTGACAGGCTTTGGCCCTGCTAAGGAAAGACCCCAGGTCCGTTCTGTTAGAAGATCTATCCAATTCCAAGAGAAAGGAGAGGCCTCTCAAGAGGGATTTGTCCCCACTCCACAGACTAAAGGGATAACCCGCACAGTTCGCATTCCTGCTAACAATGTCCCTAAGGATGAAGATTACCTGGATCTACAATACGGAGTACAAGAGGTGGACAACACAGACCAATCACCTCATACGCAGTAGTCTAATCCCAACTCTAGGGAAGACTTCAAGGACAGTGAACAGATCAAAGCGCTAGAGGAGAGACTAAAAGTGGTAGAAGGATACGATGCTTTCGATGTGGATGCCTTCGAAATGAGTTTGGTCTCAGACTTGACTATCCCACACAAATTCAAGATTCCTGACTTCGAGAAATACAAAGGACTCACATGTCCGAGGAACCACTTGCGCATGTATGTGCGAAAAATGGCTGCCTATGCCCACGATCAAAAGCTGATGATACATTTCTTCCAAGATAGCTTAAGCGGGGCATCTGTTGACTGGTACATGCAATTGGAGAAATCCTATATCCGAAGCTGGAATGATCTTGCTAACACATTCCTGAAGCAATACAAGTACAACCTAGACATGGCACCCAACCGGATGCAATTACAAAACATGTCACAGAAGAAGGATGAATCATTCAAGGAGTATGCCCAAAGGTGGAGGGAAATGGCTTCTCGAGTCCAACCCCCTTGATGGAAAAAGAACTGGTGGACATATTTATGAGTACTTTGCAAGGACCATACTATGATAAGATGGTCGGAAGCATATCTTCATGGTTCTCGGACTTGGTAGTCATTGGTGAAAGGATTGAAAATGGGATCAAAAATGGGAAGATACAAGGGGCACCCTCAGGTTCCTATCACACAAAGAAGTCATACGATGGAAAAAAGGAACCCAACACTGTGGGGGCAATCCTGGTTAATCAGACCCCGACACTACAACAGAAGGATCAGCAAAAGCAAAAGGGTGGCCAACGCCCTTGGAGGTCCAAGCCAAAACGATCATTTACCCCATTGCACATGCCACTGTCTCAAGCTTTGCAATACCTGCTCAGTCAGAACCTGATAACGCTGCTACCTCCATACTCAGCTCCAGCTAACCCCGCTCCTGGGTACAAGCATCATGCTAGGTGCGCTTATCACTCAGATAGTCCTGGTCATGATACAGAGGATTGTGGGTCATTGAAACACAAGATCCAAGATTTAATTGAAGAAGGACTCATTGAGTTCGAAGAGCCTCGCAAGTCTAATGCTATAAGTGGCTAAAAGGAGGGTTTTCTTAGATCATTAGTTGTTTTCATTTATAATTTCCTTTCAGTTTGTTTAAACATTGGTTTGCGGTATACGCTGTGTATTTTACAATAATCATTAATGCATTGCTTACGTTTGTCTTGGTTTATTCCCAGTGTTTTCACTATATTCAAAACTGTGTTTTTACTTGGTTTTATTATTTGTGATATTCAACTTTTGTTCAAAGATGTGTACCTTTAGAGGGAGAATGACGAAAACGATACAACAATCTCATACAGTACGCTTTCGAACAGACCGTGTTGACGATGTACAAGCATTGTTTCAATTCTAATATATTGGAGATATAAGGATGTTAATCCCTCGTCAACCTCTTTGAGCCTAAGAAGTAGGAGTTTTCCTTCACGTACAAAATAAAAACCCTCAAAATATAACCTGGGGTAGGGTAGATGTTCAGTTAACTTAATTATCCCAAATTGTTCCTTTGAACATAATCACTGAGGGTTCTCCGTCATAATAAAGCCTAGTAGTCAATGTCCGCAAAGAAAAAATAACGCAAGGCCTGCTAAGTCAAAACCTATTAAGGAGACTTAGGCAAAATTGGGGCATCCCGCTGACTGTAATCTTAAATAAACAGTTCAGGCAAAAATTAGGGATAATAAGGTCCAAAAAAAAAGAGGTCACTACATACCCTCGACAAAAGGAAGATATTACAAAAAGGAGGATGACTGCCTTTGCAGATAAACCTTTGGTTTTTGAACCTTCACGAATGTCAGTATTACAATACCCAAAGTCTTTTGGAGTTTAAATGCACAGTTAGCTGAGCATAGGACTGGAGAACATCACGAAGAAAGGGGTGGGTTAAAAAAATTTTGAGCCTTATATCCGTTGTTTCTTAAAACCCTGAACCAAGGCCACGTTACAACCCTTAAAAGTCCTAACTGAAGCATGGTTAGTTCGAAAGCATACCGTAACAAAAAGGTATCCCGACTCCTTAAGGTCTACTATAACTCTTGAGTTGATATCACTTTCTTACAAAAAAAAAACTTTGTTTTACTCAAAAATGTTTTTAAACTTTCAAGACAGGCGTATGCATTCGCATCTTATGAATTTCATCGTAAAGCACATTGGTCTATATAGATTCAAATGTTTTAACATCGGGGAGAAGTTGCATGGGGCATGGCTAATGGCTAAAAAAAATCCTACCGACAGGCGCAATAGCTTTAAAAGCACATCAAAGAAGAAATATCTCTTACGCCTGACTCGGATGGCTGTTGCATACACAGGGCATGGCCCGTTGTTATTTTATTTATCTGGGGCAATCTAATCAAGATCCATGGGATCTCTCGAGGACTCTGAATAGCCCATGGGGCAAGTCCATTACCTGGGGGCACGTTGCAAAGGTCACTTCATATAGGATGGTATTAATACTATTCTCACATCCTTTCTAGGAACCTTTTTAGGCAATTTTCTTTAAAAACGTCTCTTAATCCTTTCATGCAGTCTTCTTAAAGACATGTTCAAATACCTCTTATCCTTTCTAGGAGCCCTCTTCAGATAGTCTTCTTTAAGACACATCCTCTCATTCTTTCTACAAGCCTTTCCTGGTGTCTCTCGTCATCTTTAGAAATCTTTTCAGATAGTCTTCTCTAAGACATATTCCTTTCTAAGAACCTTTTCTAGGTAGTCTTCTGTAAGACATCCCTTAACTTTTTCAGGTAGTCTTCTTTAAGATATTCCTTACCCTTTTCAGGTAATTTTCTCTAAAAAATATATCCCTCATCCTTTCCAGGAACCTTTCTATGTAATCTTTTTTAAGATACCCATCAATATTTTCAGTTAGTCTTTTTTAGACATGTTCAAATTCCTCTTATAAACCTTGTCAAACTTTGTTTAAAGTACAGTCCTCTTTAGGGCGGTATCCCATCCTTTCTAGGATAGTCTTCTTCGAAACGTCTTTTCCTGAGTTTTGTTTAAAACACTACATTCCTTAAAATAGTCTTTGTCCTCTATAGGAATCTTTTGATCTTCTTTGCAAACGTGCCTCCCCGAGCTTTGTTTAAAGCACAGTCTTGTTTAAGACGATCTCATATCCTTTCCAGGAGCCTCTTCAGGTAATCTCCTAGAAGACATCATCTCATTCTGAGTATTCGGCGAATTTTTGTCCATCGGACACGACCAAGACGCATGACTAATTCTGAAGAGCATCTGCTTCACATTCGAATCAATACTTAGCATCATGGAGATTGGGTTAATCAAAGGCGATCATTGCTAATAAAGATCCCTGAACCGGGTGAACCACATCTAGGGGGTTCTCCTAAATAGGGGCATACAATCAATGATACTATTGACTGGGGCATATCTTTCAAGAATTCAAATACTGGGGCAGTGCATATCAGGTTCATGGCACGACATGGTAATATTCGAGTTCCCTCTAAGGATAATTCCTTCAGGATAAATGTTGCGTCTCTCAAAATTTCTGATACTGAGGAAGTCACGCTAATATCACACAAGGAGCATGGCTGCATAATCGGCCTGCCTACGCCTGTATTATTCACAACCTAAAGTGTGGGATTGTTGTACATACATAATTCTCGTTTATTTCGAGAATATCATTACATGACACATGCATCATGACATTGCATGAAATCAACGTTTGCCTTTTCAGGTCACTCCAAAGTCAAAAGGATATCATCATCCAAATACGGTGCAAATACAATCGTTTCAACGATTTAATCTTAACAATTTCGATGCTTCATTCCGGGCCTCTCTTCAAAGGCGATTCAGAAACAATCAAAGATTTTATTACCTTTTAAGGTAGTCTTCTCCAAGACGCTTATCAACCTTTCTTATCCTCTCTAGGAGTCTTTCTATGTCAGTCTTGTTCAAGACATATCTAGGTTAACCTTGTGATTTTGTTTAAAATATTTTGTCTCCTTTCTAGGAACCTTTCTAGGTTGGTTTTGTTTAAGACATTGCATATCCTGTCAAGGAACCTCTCTAGGTTAGTCTTGTTCAAGACATGTCATCTCCCGTCTAAAAGCCTTTCCAGGTCAATCTTATTTAAGATGTTTCATATCTTTTTAGAAAACCTGTCAAGGTTATCTTGTTTAAGAAGTTCATATCTTTTTAGAAAACCTGTCAAGGTTATCTTGTTTAAGAAGTTCATATCTTTTTTAGAAACCTGTCAAGGTTATCTTGTTTAAGAAGTTCATATCTTTTTAGAAACCTGTCAAGGTTATCTTGTTTAAGAAGTTCATATCTTTTTTAGAAACCTGTCAAGGTTATCTTGTTTAAGAAGTTCATATCTTTTTAGAAACCTGTCAAGGTTATCTTGTTTAAGAAGTTTCATATCTTTTTTAGAAACCTGTCAAGGTTATCTTGTTTAAGAAGTTTCATATCTTTTTTAGAAACCGGTCAAGGTTATCTTGTTTAAGAAGTTTCATATCTTTTTAGGAGCCTTTCTAGGTAGTCTTGTTTAAAACGTTTCAGGAGCCTTTCTAGTTTTGTCTTGTTTAAGACATATCTCAACCTCTTCAGGTAATATTCTTCAAAAATTTATTCAAATCTTTCTAAATACATAGCTTGCTCTTTCAAAGAGTTTCCTCAGTCAGTCTTCTCTAAGACAATTCTTCCCGAGCTTTGTTTGAAGCCTAATCTCCATCATATCTGTCAATGATCTACCCTGTTCAGGAAACCTCTTCAGGTAGTCTTATGTAAGACATTACTTCATCTCTCCTCAAATTCAATCTGAACTAGGATTCGCAAACATCTCAAAAGGGTTAAAGAAATTCAATGGGTGATCATACATACACACTCATGTGCATACACGCAACATTTACATGTGTAAACATTCATACATCTACATTATACAAACAACGGGGTCATGTGCATACGCACAATGCATACGCATATACAAAACAAACTTCTACGCAGGTGAACTTACCCGAACTAGGGTGAGCAATCCAAATGGTGCAGGTGAGTTTTCTATAACCCTAGCAAAGATCTCATGGGTGCAGGTGAGTTTGCTATAACCGTAGCAAATAATCCTATCGGTGCAGGTAAGCTTGTTAGAGTTATAACAAGTGATCTCTACTACGAATCCTCACTATGTAAGGCTCAGGCTCTAGCAGGACATTTCTTTTCTCTCACACTCAAGCACAAGGTAAATTTAGGGGTCTTCCATTATTTAATAACTCTTCGTTTCGAAAAGCGCGAGACCTGCGTATTCTCACGCCATTCAATCCAAGATAATTAAATAGGGGCAGCTGTCATACCCCAAAATTTACCCGATGTGATTCCCGTTTCAATTTATTAAGGATGTTAAAAATTAGGAGCCATAGGGTCTGATATATCTATTATCAAACTGGCTCTCCTATAAAACTCCTCTATAGATTGGTTTAAAATGAAAAGGGTGTAAACAGCAAAAATCTCTCTAAACCCAATTGGCACTTGGTCTTTTCTTTTTGCTTTTTAGAAAGAAAAAAAAATAGAGGGGTGTGTTTTAGGACATTTTGGGGCCCAATAGACCCATTTTGCTAATCACAATTTAACCACTTATATTATTATTAATCATAAACTTATTAATATTATTAATCCCCAAATATTAGTTTTAATATTAATATTGGGTTTATTAAGATTAATCAGGTTTTATTATTAATATTAATATAATTACTTGACATTAATTACTGTTATTAGAATGTTATTATTTAGTTTATTTTAATGATCAATTGATTAATTAAATAAATTAAGTAAATCTAATGTTTTGTTTTGGTTTTTTTGTCGTTTTGTCATAAGGCAATGCAAAAAAACTGAGTACTGGGCCAAGTATGGTGGGCCACGCCTGGATCAGGAGGTGGACCAGGTCAAACCGACCCGGGTCCTATTCATCTTCTTCCACGCGAAACCCTATCCCCCATCTCCTCTGCGCCGCCGTCAACCTTCCAGCTCCTCTAAGCGTCGTTCCCTCCAAACAACAAACCCTAATCCCAATTTGCTTGCCCAGGCCCATAGTGAATCAAATCAAAACGCAAATCAAATCTTGTGAACAAATGATAACAAAATCAAATCTGAATCGGTTTTTTATTAAAATCATAAACCAATTACAATCTGAGAACAACGTAAATCAATTCACAACGAATCAGATATAATCTAATGTTTCCTAATCTAATTAAACCCTAGCTATAAAACAAAAAGAAATTGATAGAAGAAAGGGATCTTGGATTTTTCTGGAGAAAGGACTTTGAGCACCGCCGCGAGCATTCTTCATCCTCATACCTGCGATCACAAAGAAAGAAGGGGATTAGGAGGGGATTTGAAACTCACACGAACCAGAAGAAGAAGACAAAAGGTAATCCTTGAAACATTTAGCTTAGGCTTCAATTCTGCGATTGCATGTGTTTTTTTGGATCGAGTGTTTGTCTGGGAATTTGGGGGTTTAGGGTTGTGATTCAAGGTTAGGGTTCTAACTTAGGGTTAGGGTTCTAATTTGGGGGTTGCGGTTCATAGGACTTAAGGGTTAGGTGGAAGGTTGAAGATGAAGATCATGAAGATCTTCATCTGGATTTAAGGATCTGGGTTCTTGGGACTGGGTTTTGGGTTGAAGCTTTGAAGATTCCGATCAACGCTCATCGGAAAACTGGGGATTTGCGGTGGCTTAGGGGCGGTAGGTGGAGGTTCGCGGTGGGGGATTTGGGTTCTCTGGGTGTGATTAGAACGAGGCGAGAGAGAGGAGAGAGACCGAGAAAGAAGAGAGAGAGAGAGAGAGAGAGAGAGAGAGAGAGAGAGAGAGAGAGAGAGAGAGAGAGAGAGAGAGAGAGAGAGAGAGAGAGAGAGAGAGAGAGAGAGAGAGAGAAAAAGTGGAGAAATGAAATGGAGAAATGAGAAAGGGTGGGATGTAGCACTCGTTCAGCCGTCCGATGCATGACATGTGGCTTCTTGATAGCCATACGTCTCACACATGAACTTTGATTCTATGTGCATACCTCATCATACTCCTTCAACGCAGATACATGCAGGCCATAGGATGCCTGTAGATCTAGATCCAACGCTCCACATTTGGGTACACAGCGTAAACCATACACGCGCGCCACACACAACCAAACGGATTACCACATAACTTTGGGCTTGGCCTTGTACTTCTTACACCACCCCCAATTTGCTAACACCCAACAAAATACGCCCCCCTGTGAATAAACAAAATAAAACTTATTTAAATTAATTTTAATAAAGATTAATTTGTTTATTTGTTTTTTTGATAACTAATCAACTAAAATTCTAAAATGTGTCAATTGTTTTTTTTTTTTTTGATAAACTAATTAATCAAATTTCTAAAATTTGTTTAATTGTTTTTGTTGATGACTTAATTTCTCATCGAACCGACTAAATCCATTAGTCGTATTAGACGAGAAATAAATTGTTCTGATTAATTTATAAATTTAAGTAACTCTCAATATTTCTCTCCTCAACCCGATTGAAGCTATCAGTCGCTTTAGACGAGAGATAAAAATATACAAACTAAAACATCTTCAATTTGCTGCCCACGATGATCAATCTATCGATCTGAGCAATCAGCAATGCCTTTAACCCATTAGCTATACTGACCAAATCCATTGGTCACCGCATCTAACGGTGCCAAATCAAATCAGGGTTGTATGCCTAACCTCAAAACATTTTTCCACATTCAAATCAATTTCAAAATTATGACAGGCCATTCAAAAAGCCTTTAAACAAATTTCAAAATACAAATTTGATCATAAGGCGTACAACCCTGTGCCCGAACTACGTTGACTCTGATTCTCCATAAGGAGATACGTAGGCACTTGGATAACCAAGGCGAGTCCCCCTCCCTAAAATCTCAATTTTCCCCCTATTCAATTCTTTAGCTATTAAACCTCAATATTTTAGCCATAAACTTTTACCTTAGATTCAAAGCCAATAGGAAAGGGTCAAGGGTGCCTAACACCTTCCCTCGACTTGATTATAATAACTTACCCTGAATCTCATAACTGCGTAGGGTTTCCTATTCGCCCTTCAGAATAGGTGGCGACTCTAAAAGTCTAATTTTTAGGGCAGGTTGCTACAAGCTCTATGTCTTAGGAACAGATGAAATCATTATTTTTCGTTCTCCAAAGTCATTAATTTCTTAGTGTGTAACAAATATTTTTTTGTGAGCATTTTTAAAAGTTTGTTGTAATCTCATTCGTCCATTATCTGAATTGAGATTTTCCCTAAATCTTTTTCGTAAAACTCTTACTCTTCATTTTCTTTCCCTATTTAAACTCTCAAATCCTTCTATCTTCTATCACCTTCACTTGTGTATAAAAACCTTTTCTCTTTTTTGTTGCAAATCTAATCACCTTCCAAAATGTCTTCAAGAACCATCAACAGAGACGACAACCTTTGGTTTGTCATCAATGAGAAGATAATTGACTTCAATGGGTTGAGTAACCAAGGCTTTAATTTGATAAAAAAAATCCAAACAAAAGTGGAAAGGTTACTTTGACATGCTTAATGGACTCATCTACCCTAATCTCGTTAAAGAGTTTTGGGTACATGCCTCCGTTAGGAAATATGGTTTGGATGCTCAAGCAATCCAGCCCTCTGTTTGTGGCTTTCCTTTCACCATCACTCCAACACTTATTACTCGGGAAATAAGGTGTGAAAAGAAAGGTGTATGTGTTGAACAATATAGATTCAACAATGTTTTCTCCACCTTCATTCTTGAAATATTTGACAACTTCAGCAAACTCAATAGTACTGCTACTCTCCTTCCATTGGCGAAAATCTGGCATCAACTTCTGGTGTCAAATCTTCGTCCAAGAGATACGGGGTTATAAGTGCTTTCTTCAGATGACAATCATCTCTTATACTTCCTTCTCTACAAGGTCAATTTTAATCTCCCTCTTACCATATGTTAACTATTTAAAGAAAATGGTCGTGACCTGTCACGAGGAAATGACTTTCCTTATACCTTTTGGGAGAGTTGTATCAGAGATTTTCTCTCAAGTAGGAGGAGCAAGTTTAGTGGATGCTCTTGAAGAAGAAAGGAGTCAGATGTTTGAGCATGCTAACTGGTTTCTCTTTCTTGTCTTGTCTGTTGTCTTTTTTTTTTGTAGTCCGTTTTTTTCATCAATGAAGAAGTTTCTTTGTTTTTTTGTCTTCAATATAATATTTTTGGTTATTTTTTATTCTTTTTTATTGATGACAAAGAGGGAGAGACATAATGATTTTGATATATCTCCATCCCTTAATAGAACCCAAACATTTTATATGGGAGACTTATTATTCAAGAAATCTGATTTTGCGCTAAGAAATATTCTTTTGCTAAATTTCATAATATCTAAGTAAAAATGGACCTATAATAACTAGGTAAGTATCTAGTATCACTGTGATCAAAATTTTTTAAGTCTTAATCTCATGGGGGGCTTACAAATTTCACTCTAAAGAAGCCAAGAAAATTTTGATAATCTTATTTTCAGGGGGAGCTTACAAACCTCACTTTGATGAAGCTGAAATTTTTTATTAGGTTTAACTCAGGGGGGGCTTAAAAACCTAACTCTGATGTTCTAAACTATTATGTGTATCAAAGTAAAAATTATTCATCAAAAAACATCGATTTGTCATCATAAAAAAGGGGGAGATTGTTGGAACAAGTTGAGTTCTACAACTATCTTTGAGTGTTGATGATAACAAAATGTATATTGTATGGAGAATAATTTTGTACTCTAATTGTTTTGGTAAGTGCGCAGATTCTGATATACAGTTCTTGACTGTGGATTCTGAACAAGTAAACTCTAAACTCCAGACATCGAATGCACTATGAACCAATAAAGAACACAAAGATCTGTTTACAACAAAAATCTAGCATCTGAATTACCAAGTCATCTCTTATGAAAGAATCTTATCCAAAATGACTTTGATTTTTCAAGAATCTTATCCAAAATGACTTTGATTTTTCAAGAATTTGAAGTCTCACTCTCTCCAAGTTCTAAAGACTGACTCAGAACTTTGATCAAGCTTCATCATGTCTTATTCGAAGCCTCTGATTCAAGTGGATATCTTCTAAAAGAAGATTACGAGGAAATAGTACAATAATAAATATCCTCCCCACTATCCTACAAATCAGGATAAAGGATTGTACTTTTGTACCAACATTGTTGCCACTCGTCCAATCCTCTATTCCACCATGCTGCAAACGCCACTCAACTATGGTACAATCAAGCGTCTTCATGCAAGTCGTGATATTAAGGATATTCCAACTTCACCCTTTAACATATCTATTCATCTCTAAATAAAGAGGTCTTTAAAGTTTGAAAAAAAAAAAAGAAAATAGTAGAAAAGAAGCATTGAGAACAAAAAAAACTAAGAAACTACACACAAAAAACACCATTTATTTTCAAAGCTTTATATCTTTCATTTTTAGTTAGAAAATCTTGTGTGCATTAAACTGTGAGTATCAGCTTTTAGAAGAAACTTGTAAACACAATTTATATTCTTTTTCTTTAATTAAATTCCTTGAGGGATTAGGGTATAATCAGAATTACCGAGAAGTTTTTTTTTTTTTTTTTTTTTTGTCTTTGATTTTATTTCGAAAAATTATTCCCAACATATCCAGTAAAATTTGGTTTTGATCCGATAAAACATTTTTTTCAAGTGTTGTTGATGATATGAACCTGCTAATGACTTCTAATATAATAATTTCCTTAAAGCATTTGATGATTAAAAGTACCTATAAATACTTTGACGGTCAAATTAATGACGTATGTAAGCATAAAGTTTAAATTTAAAATAATGTATGTATATAAGTATGATATATAATATTTCTTTTATAATGAAATTCTAGAGTTTTAAGGTACCTACTGGCTTCTCTAAAGTGCGAGTCAACTCTAATTAGATGTATATTATTAAGATATGACCACCTCTAAAGAATGTTTGAGTTGAAGTATTGCCAAGAACTTTCATCATGACGTATTAACGAAAGATTACTAGCTGCTCCAATTCAAAATAGAACTTTAGGCATTGACTTTGACTCGTGTTTCACAACCAAACTCTTTCTACACCTGTTGAATATAATTTTCTTTAGCAAAAATAAAAGTTGATTTGTTATAAGAAAAAATTGGCATGTTTGCAAATTGCAGGCATCTAGAATGTCACAAATGAACGTAAAGGGCACGTTTGTGTGACAGCCTGTTAATTTTAGTTAGCAAACCATTCTCCATTGATGTGGAGATTTTAACCAACTACATCCTCCATCTTCCATCAACACAATGATAAACATTTTCTTTCAATTAAATATTTAATTTTTGTTTGATTATTTGACTTATTGATTTAAAGAATTTTTTATTTACATTTGTTAGTAGCCATTAACATATGTATTTTTGTAATCATATTTTTTTTATATTTGTAGTAAAATTTGTATGTAGTCATGTATAAAAGGTTTGATATGATTGCATAAATCAAAAGTTAATGTTACCGGTGTATATTCTTTTAATAAAAAGGATGAGAAAAATATTGCATAGGTAGAGTCACACTTTTTGTGGGTTCATGTTTAAACTTATTTTAGTATCTAATAATCTTTCACTTCTTTATAAAGATTATTTTCATTTTACAATAAACTTTTACGAGAGAAGTGCACTGGACAAATAATCTATGATATGTTGCTAGTAGCATTTTGTGTTTTTTTTTGTTAGCATCTCATTTTACAAAAATATGTTAGTATATTGTACTTGTAAAATACAACGTGAATGATGATGCTCACGATTGAGATTTTTGTACAAAACTTTTTAAGCTGGATAATAGTAGAGATACAATCTTTTCTTAACCTCCCAGTGAATATGTGGGAGCAAAGGTAGGAGTAGTTCTTCTTCATTGAATGGATGAACATTTCCTCCTTCACATGTATTGTTGAGATGAATAAGTAATGGACATAGATTCGGGTTGGGCGATCTAGGAATGCTCCAGCCTGGCCTTTTCACAATTTCTTTGGGTTGTTTAAATCATGAGTTGTTCATTTTATGGGCCAAATAAAATTATCTCAATCTACAGTCTCTCAAGCACGAGGCATGAAAACGTTAAAATGATTAAATTGGATGCACATCATACTATTTAAAAACTACAAATGAGATTCCTTCAAGCGTTGCTTAAGGCGAGTCCTTCAAGCGTCGCTTGTGGCGAGTCTCAAGCGTTTCTTAGGGGAGTTCCTTAAGCGTTTCTTTTTGGAGAAGCACATGCAACATTAAATACTTTGTCATAATGAGCTTATCTTGGAAAGGTACGTACAGACATTATAATCCTTTGGTCTTACTACACACATTAAAACTGATTTGTAGATGGCTTTAGCCCTTAACTGTTGGCGCATATATATAATAAGGAAATGATGACCTACACGACCTAGGTATTTGTCTTTATAATAAAGGATTTTGTCCAGTTTTAATGCGTGTGTAATATCAAAGAATTACGATGTCCGTACCTTTCCAAGACAAGCTCATTATGACAAAGTACCTTTTATCAAATTACATTTCAAGTTTTACATTGTTTTGAAGTCTTTTTTCAAAATTACAAGCAAAACACTCTCTCTCTCTCTCTCTCTCTCTCTCTCTCTCTCTCTCTCTCTCTCTCTCTCTCTCTCTCTCTCTCCATTCATATACATACATGTAATTATAATATAATAAGATAATATACTTATACCTCGTGCGATGCACAAACATTTCTTCGAAGTTGTTGATCAGACTTTTAGAGACATTTTTCGTTCTTATGATGAGCGAATATTGAACATTTTATTTGGTGGAAAAGTTGTGGTTTTCGAGGGGAATTCCGATTTTTTTCTATTATACCTAAAGGAAATAGATATGAAATTGTATATGCTACCATTAATTCATCATAGTTATGGAATTTCTGTGAAGTTCTCGCATTAACTAAGAATATGTTGTTAGAACAAGATTTGTTCTTATCAATTATCTTAGTTTTGATGATAACAATAATATGAATTTTGCTTAAGATAATATGGTACTCTAATCCAATGCAATTTCCCTTTCAGGAAATATATATAAAGAGTACGCATGATTCAGCGCTCAGAAGTTGTATCTCAAATGGTTCAGCATGCAACATCAGAACATGGTCTGGCAAGACATCAGAAGATGGTCGAAGCAGAATCAGAACATGGGTCTATGGAAGCATCAGAAGAACATGAGATCAGAAGCACTGAAGATCAGAAGATGGTATCACGCTCAGAAGCACTTCAAGGTCAGAAGATCAGAAGATGCTATGCACCAAGCTGTTTTGACTCTGATGATATTCAAACGTCGTATTCACAAACATCAGATCAGAAGGAAGTACAGGTGGCAGACTACGCTGACTGACAAAAGGAACGTTAAAAGCTACTAAAGGCTACGTCAGTAGACACAGCGTGAACAAGGCTCGAGGTAGTTGACAAAAGCGTATAACATTAAGTGCAATGCTGTACGGAACACGCAAAGCATTAAATGCGTTCAACGGTCATCTTCTCAACGCCTATAAATATGAAGTTCTGATGAGAAGCAAGGTTAACGATTCTGCACCAAAACAACTTATATCAAACTTGCTGAAACGTTGTTCAAATCAAAACTCAGAATCTTCATCTTCATCAAAGCTCACTACATTGCTGTTGTAATATTTTAGTGAGATTAAGCTTAAACGATAAGAGAAATATCACAGTTGTGATTATCGCTTTTAAGAAGCATTTGTAAACTCTTGAATAGATTACATTAAGTTGTAAGGAACTAGAGTGATCAGTGTGATCAGTATACTCTAGGAAGTCTTAGCAGTTGGCTGAGCAGTTTGTAACTAGAGTGATCGTGTTGATCAGAATACTCTAGGGAAGTCTTAGGAGTGAACTAAGCCTAGAGTGATCGTGTTGATCAGTAGACTCTAGAAAAGTCTTAGAGGGTATCTAAGCAGTTGTTCCTGGAGTGATCAGTGTGTGATCAGAAGACTCTGGAAGACTTAGTTGCGGACTAAGTGGAAAACCATTGTAATCCGTGCGATTAGTGGATTAAATCCTCAGTTGAGGTAAATCATCTCTGCGGGGGTGGACTGGAGTAGCTTCGTTAACAGCGAACCAGGATAAAAATAATTGTGCAATTTATTTTTATCGTCCAAGATTTAAAGTCACACTTATTCAATCCCCCCCCCCCTTTCTAAGTGTTTTTCTATCCTTCAATTGGCATCAGAGCGCCGGTTCTAAGGTGCAAGCACTTAACCGTGTTTAGAAAAGATTCAGGAAGAGAAAAACGCTTCATTTAAAAGATGGTTGATGAAAGTGGAAAGTCTACATCTACACCTGCATCTACATCTGGCTCTGCTGAGCAATACAACGGAAACAATGGTTATACTAGACCGCCGGTATTTGATGGTGAAAACTTTGAATACTGGAAAGATAAACTGGAAAGCTATTTTCTGGGTCTAGATGGTGATCTATGGGATCTTCTAATGGATGGTTACAAACATCCAGTAAATGCCAGTGGCGTGAAGCTGTCAAGGCAAGAAATGAACGATGATCAAAAGAAGCTTTTCAGGAATCATCATAAATGTAGAACTGTTTTGCTGAATGCTATCTCTCATGCTGAGTATGAGAAGATATCTAACAGGGAAACGGCCTATGACATATATGAGTCCTTGAAAATGACTCATGAAGGAAATGCTCAAGTCAAGGAGACTAAAGCTCTAGCCTTAATCCAGAAGTATGAAGCCTTCAAGATGGAGGATGATGAGGACATTGAAAAGATGTTTTCAAGATTTCAAACTCTTACTGCTGGATTGAGAGTTCTTGACAAAGGATACACCAAGGCTGATCATGTGAAGAAGATCATCAGAAGCTTACCCAGAAGATGGGGTCCTATGGTGACTGCATTCAAGATTGCAAAGAATCTGAATGAAGTTTCTCTGGAAGAGCTTATCAGCGCCTTGAGAAGTCATGAAATAGAGCTGGATGCAAATGAGCCTCAAAAGAAAGGTAAGTCTATTGCATTAAAATCTAATATCAAGAAATGCACTAACGCTTTTCAGGCCAAAGAAGAAGATCCTGAAGAATCAGAATCTGAAGAAGAAGATGAACTGTCCATGATCTCCAGAAGGCTAAATCAACTCTGGAAGACCAAGCAAAGGAAGTTCAGAGGCTTCAGAAGTTCAAGGAAATTTGAACGTGGAGAATCTTCTGATGAAAGAAGATTTGACAAGAAGAAGGTCATGTGCTATGAATGCAATGAGCCTGGACACTACAAGAATGAATGTCCAAATCTTCAGAAGGAAAGTCCCAAGAAAAAGTTTCATAAGAAGAAAGGTCTTATGGCAACCTGGGATGAGTCAGAAGATGATTCAGAAGATGAGCAGGCTAACTGTGCGCTGATGGCGACAGAAGATGACGGATCAGAATCTACATCAGAATCAGATTCTGAAGAGGTATTTTCTGAACTTACTAGAGATGAGTTAGTTTCCGGTCTAACTGAACTACTGGAACTCAAGTCTCAAATTAGTCTCAAATACAAAAAGCTGAAAAAGCAATTTGAATTTGAAACAAAGAAGCTTGAGTTGGAAAATTCTGAATTAAAAGAAAAACTTTTAAAATTATCCAATAATGTTGGATCTCCTTCTGATTCAGAAAAATCCACTCCGAGTCTAAACCATATTCTGAAAGAATATGATTTAAGTTTCAGGAAGTTCTTATCTAGAAGTATTGGCAGAAGTCAGCTAGCTTCTATGATATATGCCGTATCTGGAAACAAAAGAGTCGGCATTGGTTATGAGGGTGAAACCCCATACAAACTTGAACCTGTTGATGAAATGAAAATCACATACAAGCCATTGTATGATCAGTTCAAGTATGGCCACTCTCATGATATTAGGCACACTTCACATGCTCAAAATTTTCACATAACACACACCAAAAAGCATGTGACACAACCTAGGAAATATCATGAAACTCACATTAAGAATTATCATGCTGCTCCTCCTATTGCTTACAATGCTAAACCTAAGTTCAATCAGAACTTGAGGAGAACTAACAAGAAAGGACCCAAGAAAATGTGGGTACCAAAGAAAAAGACTATTTCTTTTGCAGATTCTCTTGGTGACAAAGAAGATAAAAATCAACATGACATGTCTCCTGGACTCAAGTTGGTCTCAACACTTGAAGGGAAGAAAGATTGTCTTCCAAGTTCTGGTTCTTAAATCTGTTGAAGAAACTATGCTTGTAGGAGATCAGAAAAGAAGCTTATTAGTCTTGGAACCATCTCTGATGTTTGCCTCTAAGGCTTTGATGTTTCTTTCTTGATTATTCTGAATGCTCTAAATGCTACAGAATATACAACATTGAAACATTGATTGTGTCAAATCAAGAAACATCTGTTTTGATGATAAACTTGTTTCTGATGAAACAAAGAGCTTAAGAATTTCTGCAGATACAGTTTTGTCTTATCAGAAGCTGCAGAACAAAGAAGTGAACCTCCAGAAGCTGTGTATATCAGAAGTAATGGATCAGAAGATCATTCAAATTTATATCAGCACACTTCAGAAGAAGTGTTTCCAGAAGAGAAAGTAGATCAGATCAGGAGCAGTGATCAGAATCTGAAGGCGTAAAATCTCTCTGATGTTTACAGCTGTCATCTATTATCTGATGATGTACACGTGTCTGAACGGTTTGTGCTAAGCGTGCAGTTGAAAAGACGCCGACCTAGGTAACTGTATTAAATCATTTCATTTACTATGTTCTCTCTCCTAATGTCATTTCTCATTAAATGCATAATGATTTCTTTTTAAATCTTTTAAATAACCCGCTTCATCTTCATTCCCTCTTTTTCTCTCTTTCTCTCTCTTTTGTGCATCCACTTCGTTGCATCTCTCTTCAAACCCTAGTTCTTGATTTGATCTCAAAGCATTATCATAATGAATCCATCTTCTCGTTCATCAATCTCTAAAGATAGAATCACTTCCACACAGAACCGTTTAAGCAAAAATGATGCTCCATTGAAAACATGCTTAATACCCACGAAAGAACTGGAAGTTCTATGTGAATCGGCTGTGGACGTCAACAACCTTAAAGCAAATGGCTTTCAGTGTGATGCAAGAATCTTTGAGCAAGGATGGTCTAAATATCTTGATAGATTGGTTGGTCCAATTTATCCTGAACTTGTAAAGGAGTTTTGGGTACATGCAACAGTTACCCCAACTGCCATCATTTCATTCGTGCTAGGGCATGAAGTGACTATCACTGAGAAACTCATCAGAAAGCTGTACAATCTTGATGATGAAGAAGGTTGGTCTGAGTTTCAACCCCATACAGTTGACTGGACTTTAGTTGAAAAACAAATCTCTACGGTTGTTGGAACTGATTCTCATTTTACGGGCAACTTAAAGCCTTTTTATAAAGTATGGGCTGAGATTATTCTGGGTTCTCTTCACCATAGAAAAAAGATGCGCTGCTCCTCCTACATCAGTCCGACTCACAAGTATACTCTTTTCTGCATTGGCAAAAAGATAGAGATCAACATCTCTCATATTCTATTTGAGAATCTGAAAACCTCTATCTTTGAGTCAAGAGAAGATGAAAGGGCGAAGTACCCTCATATTCCAAGAACAACCATTCCTTTCGGAAGGATGATTTCAGACATTCTGATTGAAAGCAAAGTGGTGGACTCCATCAGAAATCGTAACGCCTCGCATTTTCTTGGAGTAACTCAAGGTCCCATCTTCAATGGTGTTGATCTGTTCGGACTGGAAGTCATTAAGAATGTACCTGTTATGTGCACAAGCTTTCCTGACATTCTGTCAAGAAGAATTGCTGTTGAAGGATTCATATCTTTGTATCATAAAGAACTTGATCAAGTTGTCAAGTTTTACTTGGAAGATTGTGTGAGGAAGCAATCAGACGTTGATCCTGCTTGGATCCGTGGCAGAGTACTTCCATCCAAAGATGATATTCTGAAGAAGGATAAAAAGGAACGTCAGGCAAGGCTAAAAAGAAAGGCACAAGAAGATGAGGCTGAGAAAGCCAAGAAGTTGAGGGTCACCTATGATCCTGACAAGGTGGACTCCAATGAACGAAGAGATAAAAGGATCAGAGATTCCTTTCGCAGAACCAGATCTTCTTCCTCTTCTGTACAAATCTCCAGAAAGGTCTTTACTCCACCTCCATCTGTCCCTAAACCATCTTTCCAATCACCTCCATCTGAACCAAAAGTAAACTTCACCCTACCAAATCCTTCTCCATCATCTTTCTCCTCTCCCATACTAAACCCCACACCGTTAAGTATTCTTCCCCCAACTCCTTCTGATAAATCTCTCTCACCAATTCCCTTTACAAACACTCCATCCTCGTCTAAATCCATCATTTCTGATATTCCATCCTCATCAATCATTCTCTCAAATATTCCCTCTTCCTCATCCACCGTTCCTCCAACTTCTATATCTCATCCCTTTCCTATCGAAAATTCCGAACCTTACTGTCTTCTCTATCCTGACTACAAATTCACCTTCAATCCGCCTGAACCTGAACCTGAACTCTATACCTACCTGGAACTTTTCAGACTTGAGGTGATTAGCAGTCTAGACCTTCTGAAGGATGCATTCCTAAATGGTCTGGATGATGTTTCTACAAGAAATCTCTGGAGAAGATTTCGCAAGGATTTTCAAGTAGAAGCAATAGCAGCACAGAAAAGACTAGTGGCTGCTGCCCCTGGTTACCCTGGTTACCTTCTGGAGGGAGATAATGGTATATACTACCATCCTCTCAGAAATTGTGTTGCTGCTGAGGAGAAGCCCTTTGTGGATGAATTGGAAGTGTTAAGACTGGCTGCTGCATTGGAAGCCAATCCTTGCAGGGAGATTGTGGTTTGGAAACCTCAATATCCTGTTCTGCTCGGAGATTTCAAGACTCTCTTTGACTATCTGAGGGAAAACCCGTCTGAGAAAGATCCAAACTTGGTCATTCCAGAAGTTGTTGACCCACCAGAAGTTGAAGGTCCCTCTGCTCCCAGGAATTTAGCTGCCATTCTTCAGGCACTAGAGAATGGAGACTCTGAAATTCCTGCTGCAGAGTATGGAGATGCTTCTATGCAAGAAGCAGATGCTGAAGATCATGTTGCTGAATCAGACCCTGTTGAGGAAATCCCAGCAAATGATACTTCTATGGAAGCTGCAGATCAACATGCCATTCCTGTAGTTGAAAGCCGTGAAGCTTCTTCTGATGAACCTTCTCGTCTTGCAAGGACTCTAGAAGCGATTCAGAGGAGACAGGATGAGCAAAGCTCACTCAATGACAAGTATGATGCTTTCATTGAAAGGCAAGAAGGACACAACAACGATGTTAAAGCGATGCTGGCCAAGATCTTATCAAGACTAGGGCCATCTTAGATTAAGTCTGTGTTGTTTCATTCTTTTCTTTGCATCTGTTTTGTTTTTGTGCATCTGATCTTATCATTTTGTACTTCTGTACCCAATGGTTGAACCTTAATGAAATCATCTTCTTCCTCCATGTGTTCTGGTTTATTCATCTGAATCTTTTCTATTCTTTTTGATGATATGACAAAAAAGGGGGAGAAATACTGTGATAAATGATTTGATTTAATCAGTTGCATTCACTAACAAGAACTGCAAGTTCTATATGGTTTGAGTGTTTTGCAGGTACAGAGAAGTGAAGTGAATCTTCAGAAGCAAACACAAGAAGCAAAACTATGGAAACTGAAGCAAGCTGAGTGCTGTCAAGCTTCAGAGATCAGAAGCAAGAAAGAAGAATGAATCAGAAGCACTGATAATAGAATTTGAATATCATTGTCTATCCTGTTCTGACAAAATTCTATTTGCTCTGATACATATAATGTTATGGCTCTGATACATTATTTGCTCTGATACATTATTTGCTCTGATACATTATTTCAGCCTATATGGCTCTGATACATATAATGTGTTCAAACATACATTTTATGTTCTAACTCGTTCATGCTGACTTTTGTCGTTTAGTTTTTGTTCTGTAACATTTCAGGATGTAGAGATGCTCTGATGATGCTCTGGTACATTCAACAATGTTCTGATACAAATCTAGCATGAAGTGACGTTGGTAGACATTCAAAGTTCTGAAGCTATCTGAGGGAAGCAGAAATCAGAAGATGTGAATGTTCTAAAAGATCCAGAAAATTCAAGTTCTGAAGCTGTCCTGAATGGAAGCAGAAGTCAGAAGCTGTGAATGTTCTGAAGATCAAAGAAAGTCAAGTTCTGAAGCTGTCCACGATGGAAGCAGGAATCAGAAGCTGTGAGTGTTCTGAAGATCAAAGAAATTCAAGTTCTGAAGCTGTCCAATGGAAGCAGAAGTCAGAAGCTATGAATTCTCTGAAGGCAGAAGCTTATATGATCGTCTCTACCGAAATAATCAGGGAAGTCTTTTATCAAAGTTCTTCGAGTATTTATTTCAGGGGGAGATTATTTATCTCAGGGGGAGATTGTTAATCTCAGGGGGAGACATATTCATATGCTTATGCTATAGCTGTGTAATTTGTCTTTTGCCGTCTACTCTTTCTGATCGCAAATTCATATCATTTATATATGTTTTTGTCATCATCAAAAAGGGGGAGATTGTTAGAACAAGATTTGTTCTTATCAATTATCTTAGTTTTGATGATAACAATAATATGAATTTTGCTTAAGATAATATGGTACTCTAATCCAATGCAATTTCCCTTTCAGGAAATATATATAAAGAGTACGCATGATTCAGCGCTCAGAAGTTGTATCTCAAATGGTTCAGCATGCAACATCAGAACATGGTCTGGCAAGACATCAGAAGATGGTCGAAGCAGAATCAGAACATGGGTCTATGGAAGCATCAGAAGAACATGAGATCAGAAGCACTGAAGATCAGAAGATGGTATCACGCTCAGAAGCACTTCAAGGTCAGAAGATCAGAAGATGCTATGCACCAAGCTGTTTTGACTCTGATGATATTCAAACGTCGTATTCACAAACATCAGATCAGAAGGAAGTACAGGTGGCAGACTACGCTGACTGACAAAAGGAACGTTAAAAGCTACTAAAGGCTACGTCAGTAGACACAGCGTGAACAAGGCTCGAGGTAGTTGACAAAAGCGTATAACATTAAGTGCAATGCTGTACGGAACACGCAAAGCATTAAATGCGTTCAACGGTCATCTTCTCAACGCCTATAAATATGAAGTTCTGATGAGAAGCAAGGTTAACGATTCTGCACCAAAACAACTTATATCAAACTTGCTGAAACGCTGTTCAAATCAAAACTCAGAATCTTCATCTTCATCAAAGCTCACTACATTGCTGTTGTAATATTTTAGTGAGATTAAGCTTAAACGATAAGAGAAATATCACAGTTGTGATTATCGCTTTTAAGAAGCATTTGTAAACTCTTGAATAGATTACATTAAGTTGTAAGGAACTAGAGTGATCAGTGTGATCAGTATACTCTAGGAAGTCTTAGCAGTTGGCTGAGCAGTTTGTAACTAGAGTGATCGTGTTGATCAGAATACTCTAGGGAAGTCTTAGGAGTGAACTAAGCCTAGAGTGATCGTGTTGATCAGTAGACTCTAGAAAAGTCTTAGAGGGTATCTAAGCAGTTGTTCCTGGAGTGATCAGTGTGTGATCAGAAGACTCTGGAAGACTTAGTTGCGGACTAAGTGGAAAACCATTGTAATCCGTGCGATTAGTGGATTAAATCCTCAGTTGAGGTAAATCATCTCTGCGGGGGTGGACTGGAGTAGCTTCGTTAACAGCGAACCAGGATAAAAATAATTGTGCAATTTATTTTTATCGTCCAAGATTTAAAGTCACACTTATTCAATCCCCCCCCCCCCCTTCTAAGTGTTTTTCTATCCTTCATATGTGGCTTCTAAAGGGTGCTTCAAATTCAGACAACGTGAGAAGGAAATGTTTTTCTGAGTGGGTTTTGGGTATTGGCGATGGTACAAATAGATAATGCAATGATGTGGATATCACACTTAATATCCCATTTGATTTGTTTATTCCAACTTCTAACAATCCTCTTGCATCTACTCTTGAGAGCGCATATCCAACTCTTTTAGATAATATGAACGATATTTTTTTTTCTTTCAAAATAAGACTAAACTCGAAAGGATTCTATTGTTGATATGATTAATGATAACATGTTGGAATTATCTCCTAGCTAGCAGTGAGAAGACATATTTGAGTTATGATAGTTCATATTCAACCAACTTAGAGAGTCTTTTAATTAATGATGTTCACACCCCATAATTTTTGAACATGATTACTACATCATGATTTCTAAATCATAAGTTGAAATTTAAAGTTGGAGTGTCAGTAATGTTATTTAAAAATATATATTAATCTTTCGAATTGTGCAACCAAAATCGACTGATAATTACATAGATGAGAAAATATGTTGTTGAAGAAAAAGTGATTTTAGAGAATAACTATCTAGATACTCGTGCGGCCGCACGAGTAAATTTATTTGATACGATATCTAAATGTGCCAATATGGGTTTGTGAGTATTACCTACTAAAAGCTCTCAAAGTTTATTGGATAATCTCAAGAACATTTCTTGGGGACATGACTAAATCGTTTATGGACTGAACCTGTAAAATTCTTGGTGTTCCTCTCTTTTTCTAAACTCTTTATTTTTCGCAGTTTATATTCTGCAATTTATTTCCACTGCTTAATATTTAAACTATTTTCAAATTGATTTTAAACTCTAATTTTTATTCGCAAAGTTTTTCAAAACCAAGTATTTTTTAACCACACAATTCACCCCTCTTGTATGTGAAGTCACATGTCCAACATAGTTTATATGAATGGATTAGACATTGTAAGAACAAGCATACACTCACAAATGAGTTTTTGATTCATGGCAAACATCACAAGCAACCAAATACAAAAGCATAAATGAATGACTCAAGACAATGGAAGATTATGAAGCTCAAATCACTCAGAAAATGGTATTGCATCTGTTAGGTCGACCAAGCAAAGCCCTAGGTCGACTCCAAACTAGAGCAAACTCAGCAAAACTGACAAGGTCACTGTTAGGTCGACCTACCCACACTCCTAGGTCGACCTAAACTGAAGGGATTTACAGATGTCACTGTTAGGTCGACCTACCCACACTCCTAGGTCGACCTAAACTGAAGAAAAGTCACAAAAATGCATTTCAACTGACTTTAGGTCGACCTAAACCTTCAACAGGTCGACCTAACTGGAAACAACTGCATTTAGGTCGACCTAAACCTTCAACAGGTCAACCTAACTGACTTTAGGTCGACCTAAACCTTCAGCAGGTCAACCTAACAGATTTTAGGCCAACCTAACAGGTCAACCTAACTGGGACAACTTCAACTCTGCTTCTGTTAGGTCGACCTAAGCACTAAAGTAGGTCAACCTAATTGCTGAAAACTTCCCAAATTATGTGTTTTCTCTGCTCCAACATACCAGCAACTATATATATCATTCCATGTTAATTATTCATCAACACCAACGACTGAAAGATACACAAACGCTTCTCATCTTCGTTCTTCATCATCTCCAACACAATTACACATAATCATTCTTGCGTTGCGGGTTAGTGATGAGTTCGATAACGTCCATGGAACGGAATTGAAGATTCCTAGTGGGTGAAGGTTTGTGGGGTTTGTTGGTGAATAAAATCTGCGGGCTTTGTCCTCCAAGACGGGTGGTTCTTGGGGGTTTTTATCAAGAGGCGTTCATTGAGGATTCGGCTGAGTGTAACGATTGAGGAACGGGGAGTTCAAGGAATCAAGACACTGCAGAAGGGAATCAAAGTGAAGCTCTTGGATAACCTTGATCTGGCTCAAGATTAAGGGGGAAGAAGATTCAAAGGATCGACATAATTGGTTTATCGTTTATCGCTTTGTTATCTTCTTTGTATATACTACTTTCAACATTAATGAAAGATTACCCAATTTCAATTTGGAATTGGGGGCAGACGTAGTCGTAGCGAGGACGATCGACGAACTGCCTAAACAAATATCGTGTTCTTGTCGCTTTTACTTTTTCATTTACATTCTGTTCATAATTGGTATAATTGCTAAATTGATCAATGATTCAAGTGTTAAAATTGTGAATTAAAAGTTCTGCATAAACATCACAATTCACCACATCAATTTGAATATTGTCACCAAGTGTTTGTCTATTTGCTTAATTCACCTTACTGCATTGTAAATCAAAGTTTGTCAATCTAGAAGTTAATTGATATTCAGTTGTGACACGTATTGATTCGATAGCATATCTCATTATCCGGAATTTCGAATATCTTGTGGTTTTGTAACACATATAACCCTTTGCAATAGCGGTCCGGAATAGACGCAAGTCGATTCAGAACCGCTTTCGCTATAGTCTGTAAAAATCACGGAAAAACTGTGTTGGATCTATTCACCCCCCCTCTAGATCCTTAGGCCAGCGTCTAACAGACATGACATCAATGATGGCTATATCTTTTTGACTGCTTGCTTATGGTTGTGGCACGTTAGGAGCAAACTGTGTCTAGAAAATGAGGTGGTATATTCCTATACTTTGAAACTCATCACAGTGAATTATGCTAATATGTTAGGTAAATGTTTTCCCAAGCATAGTATGTCTCATCCAACAAGAATGATTACGTAGAATGCATACAAAGGTATTAATATGATTTTGAATGTTGATGGCAGTAGCCTCAATAATTCTGACGTCTTAGGTTTTGGTGAATTGATTTGAAATGCTAATGGTGTTTGGGTTCACGGTTTTGTGAATAATATTGATTATTCCAACATCCTTCATGTTGAGCTGATGACGTTGTATCATGAATTACAGATGGCTTAGGAACTTGACATCAAATACCTTATGTGTTATTTTGACTCCAACTCTCCTATCAAGCTTATCTCAGAGTCTGTTAATGTTTGACATCATTATGCTGCGATTCTTCACAATATTAAAGAGCTTCAATCTAGGGAATAATGAGTTCAACTATTTCATACTCTTAGGGAGGGGAATACTTGTGTTGACTATCTAGAAAAACACGAGGCTGATAATGATGCAGTGTATCGGTCATTTGCAGAGCCTGTTGTTTGAATCATCACTCTCTTTCTAGCTGATGCTAGTGGGACTTTATTTTCTAGATAATTTTCTCCTTGTTTTATTTTCCTTTTCCCACTTGTACCAACAAAAATTTGTCTCATAACTTTTAAAACGTCTTTTTTTGGTCTCTGAACTTTACTTACTGACTCAAATTTGTCCTTTGGTTCCATTTTTCTAAAAAAATGTTAAATATTTTCACACTACACTCTGGCCATCAATACATGGCATCCAAGTTAGATTTATATGTTATAAACCTTTTATTCTTCATGCTTCTTCATAACATTAGAACTTAACCGTCTTCTTATTTAACATTACATTCATCTTCATCGTCTCATTCTCACAGGGTATCACCATTCCGAAAACGAAGAACAAAAACACATTATACAAATTTCTACAAAATTCTCATAGAGTGACTGGTAATTAGGGAGACTACACTAACATTTCCAAACTGAAGGTTTACTCTACTTTGAAGAAGCGATGGAGACTTAATCATTAGTGTGACAACTTCGTTGTGCTTAGAAGGGCTACAACAATCATTAATTTTGGGAAGCAATTCTAGGGATGTCCACACTATAGGGTAAAATTGTTAGAATTATTTATCTAGCGTCACTGTTACAATGAGCTTAACAGCCCAACCCATGTCTCCTAGGGTGTGATAGTTGCAGCCCCTTAGGACTATATACTATAAGGAAATATAGTTGCACCCTCACTAAAAAAATTTTCTTTTAGCACAGTGGTAGGTGCTTGATCCAACAAAAATATCTATATTTCTTCACCAATATCATCTTGGGATATTGGGTGATGTTTTTTTGAATTTTCGCATGGAGAAACTTAAACTGAGTAAAATTATTTTGGTTGGTTTGATGATGAAGTGGAAGATGGGAGTTTTTTTTTTATTATGAAGAAAAAAATAAGGTTGTAAATTTTAACAAAAAAACAAATGAAATCATATGCATAATCTCGTTCAACATGAAGGATGAATTGAAAGACAAAGACACAATTGATGCATAAAAGCAAGATTTATGAGAAGCTGAGGAGAATTTTAAGAACACAATGAAGTGGAAGAATATTTGGAAGAATTATGTTTTGTAATTATAATTGTTTTAATGTACAAATTGATTGTTTAATTTTAATGTGTAATTTTGGAAGAATTTATGTTTATGTTCTAATTTATTTGCATAATGTTTCTAATTTAATGAAATGAAATAAAGGAAATTGTGTTTCCAATTAATTTTTTGTTCCCAATTAATGTCTTAAGTTAATTTTTTTTCTCAGTTAATGTTTTGCATCAATTTTGTATATTTAGTTTTGTATATTCAGTTTTCATCGATTTTGTATATTCAGTTTCCTTCGTTTTGTCTAACATTCATTCTTGTTAATTGGTAGTTGCACACTATTGATTAACTATGTACCAAAACATTGAATTACTTAAAGTTGGGGTTCAATATGATTAACAACATTCATTAAAACCATACATTAATTCAAGAATATTCATAAACCAAAACACAAACTAATAAAAATCTAAGTTGTCTTCTTGCTTTGAGTATTCAATTTTGTCAGAGATGAAATGATTCTAGTGGTAAATCATATAATATTCTTGGCTGCACTTAACTTATTATTGTTGAAAGTATTTGTGGGTAAATATTTTCGGTAACATATCGTATCCACAGGGATTGGTTAATATCACTGCCGTTCTATAGTTGTTTATTTTGAGTTAGGAAAATTGAGTTTGGTTTGTTTTATACTAATAATAATATCAAAAGCAAATAATAAAATAAAAGCGAGTAAAGGACTTTGTGTTAACAATTAAAGAAAGATGTTGAGTCTTTAGGGTTCATCAACCTAATCCTATACAATTATCAATTAATTCCCAATAGAACAATCCTTTGAATCATTATCTTCACTTATCCTCAAATAAGATTCCATGTCTGCAAATCAAATTAGATAACTTTTACCGGTATGAGATTCGATCTCTCCAAATCACAATAACGATAATAGTAATTAAGAACGATAATTATGAAAACCCAATTACAATTCCATCTCTGCAAATTGCAATTGAATCAATATAGTAACCTAGGGCAAAAGTTAAATCCTTTCTTTCGATCAAAGATTCAACAATGATGTAAATTAAAAGCAAGGTTTCTTATTGATAATAAATTCAAACAATTGTTCACAGGAATTAATCAATGGTAATGTATATTCATAGGTTAACTACTACCTTAGACTCAACAAGAGGGATTTAGCTCTCCATAGACATGAAGAACATACAAGAATCAATGGAGGAATTCATCTTCATCAATAGAATGTCTTCGATTGGTAAAGAATCCACCTTCAATTGTTGTTCTCAGCTTCAGAATCAGATAGCTCTCCTAATTTCGCTCCCCCAAAGTATCTCACCACTTGGAAAACTAGGGCTTTAAAACAGAACTTTTGGGCTTTTAACGCCGAGGCCGCGGCGCGGCAACGGGCTGGCGCGGCGCGCCCCTCAAACAGAAGTATTTTCGCGGCGCGCCTTGGAACTCTCGCGGCGCGCCCTTTGTACTTTCCATCTTTTTCTTCAGCCTTTGAGACTTCCAGCTTTCTTTCCTCCTCATGTTCTTCTTAAGTTCTTATTCAGCTCAAAACCTGCAACAATAACACCCACAAGTGATTCGATTTGCTTTACGCACGAACTAAACTTATTCAGTTCAATTCTTAATAAAAACCTATGGATTCATCACATTTTTGCATTGGTTTAGAGAAGAAATCACTTATATTAACACATGAATTTACCATTAATTTACTCCTAACAAACTCTCCCCAACTTAGAGTTTTGTTTGTCCCTAAACAAAATTACTTACCTCCAACAAAGTTTACCGACAATCAAGCAACAAGTTTTTCAAAAAGTTTTTCTCAAGTGGTTCAATCCAGTAACTAAGTCAAATACTCCTCTTCTACCTGCAAACTCAGAATATACACATGAAACAAACGTTGAAAGCAAATTACCTCCAGAAGTTCAAAACACTACACAATTGTACTTGAATCAGCACTAATCACTCTCATCAAAAAGTATGATGAATAAAAGAGGGGTTAAACACTCATCCAAACAATTAAATCAACAAAGATTCATATCATACGTTCACCAAATTGCTCGCATCAAGTCTTGTGGAATCTGAGAATCAGAAGGTCTTTCTATGGTTGTAATGTGGTTTAGATTCAAAGAAAAGAAGATAATCAAGGGTTGTTCCTAATATAGGGAAGCATCCAATTCATAACTTATTTCTTTTTTCTCTAAAACTCTACTTCCTATACCTGTCTATCTTTTTTCATTCGTAGCTTGGTTTTTCTTTTTCACTCTTTTTTTTTTCCAACAACCGTTATATTCAAACGTTGTTCTTTTTCCATAAACTCTTCTTTTTTTTTTTTCAAGCTACGACTTCTTTTATCTTTCACCGATTACCATAAGTACTTACTCCTCTTTTGGATGTGACTCTCCCCAACTTGGAGATCAACCTGTATTCAGATTATATGAATGCTCCCCTACTTTCTAAAAAGGGTTAAAGAGAAAACACATCACCAAATTTTATGGTTGATGATCCAGACAAAACTTTTATTGAGATCAAAACTCACCAGGTATTTTCCTTGGTGCATATCATGATACTTACCTTGACCTCAGGCTCAAAGAATGGTTAGCAAAGGATCACACTCTCACAGAAGAAAATAATTTTTTCGGTAGAGTCGGCTCAAAGAACTCTCAGATTCAAACAATTGCCTAAATCACTTTCACAGATTTCCACAAACGATGCCACAACCGGTTTAGCATGATACGAACAAGGCAAAATAATTGATGGTCTCCTGCATATAGTAAACAATGGAAAGCTTTCCTCTCAATGGTTAAGGCTAAGCTGATCCAACAAACAATGTACCATAAAGAACTTCTGACAGTATTTACTAACACCTTAAGTTTCATTGCACACATTAAGAGTTTGAGTTTGAAAATTCATACCTGCTTTGTTACTTATTGAAAAAGAAAGTGAAACTGAAAAAGTTTGAACATTCACTTCCTACCACTTTCATACATGTTGCTTCATTGTTGATACTTCGCTTGAGATTCTCACTTTATTATGGGACTACTTACTCTAAAGAGAGTAACGCAATATCAATTGCTGCCTCCTAGCTTTCACTAGACGGGTTCCCTGATTATTTCCTGAAATAAAAATTAAACAAAACAAAACATTAGAAGTGTGGGTTACCTCCCACAAAGTGCTTCGTTTAACGTCGCATGGCTCGACGGTTCATGGTTGAATCATCAACCAATGTCTCTTTTCCTTGGTACTTTTCTTACCAATGTGAAGCCCCAAAAGTATTTCATGTTTGCTTGTTTGGTTTCTTCATCCTTAATTCTTACCACTTCAACCCGCGATCTCTCTTCCTTCCTTTGTTTTGTCCTCTCTTCAAGATAGATAACCTCCTTATCTGTTAATTTCTTCTTCTGTGAGAACCTATCCTTGACAAATGTTGGCTTTAACTTTAAACCTTCTAAAAATGGAATGGGGGTTTGCAAACGGCTAAACATTTCCATTGGTCGAAAGCAATGAATCTCCTTCCCTTCTTTATTAGGAACTTGTGGAGGAAGTAACTCCAATGAGAGTTTATGCTCATTTGCATTACTACTCTTCTTCAACTCTAAGTCCACCCTATTCTCTTTTGAAAAAGTTTCAACTTTTGAAGTTTCTAACTCATTCATGACTTCTTTGATTATATCCTCCTTTTTTGTTCCGTCGACTAACACATCATCTACTTTTTTAGGCGGTCTTGGATAAGGTAGCTTCGTTGAGAGCTCATACTCAACTTCTATATTTTTCTTGATGTTTCCATACTCTATGTTATCCTTTTCAACAACATCTTCTTTGTTATCAACTTCCTCCTCCAATCTCTTCTTTCCATCATCCTCACCAATCACTTTTACACTCCTTACAGAAGTAGCATTGCAAGTTTCTACATAAGTCGTAGGGTTTTGAACAGTTGAGACTTGACTTACGTTTTGCTCGGTTAAGAATTTGGCAAGTTGAGCATCTCGAATTTCTCGGTTCTGTTGAATGGTTGAAGAGAGTTGCATGAATTGATTCATGGTTTCCTCTAACTCAGAGGGTCCACTTTGATAACCTTGATTATACTGTGAAAGCCCTTGTTGTTGATTTGTCATTGACATTTGTATGTACTGATTCATGATCTCTTCCAACTTAGATTGTCCTCCTTGTTGTTGTGGCGATGATTGAGTGTAAGGTTGAAAGGCTTGTTGTTGATACCCTTGATTCGGTGGCCTTTGTTGGTACCCTTGATTGTTATATCTTGGCGGATAGCCTTGTTGGTATGGCTGATTTTGATATTGGTACGGCCTTTGTCCTTGGTTATTATTCATGTAATTCACTTCTTCTTCTTGCACTGGTGGACAGAATCCTGTTTGATGATAATCATGGTTAGCCATATGATACTCCATCGTATCTTCCGGTGTGCCCCATCCGCTATCATAAAACTCATTAACTTGAGGTGTGAACTGTGACACACTTTGAAGGAGATACTCCATTTGTTGAAAAAGGATCTCGTTTTGAGCATGAATCGCGTCATTTATATGTGGGTCAAACATTCTGAGAAACAAACATCTACAAGACTAGCAAACAAGTGAAATAACAAGATAGAAAAATTATACAAAAATCAAAATTAAAAGACTATTGCAATAACAAAATCTAAAATAAGGTAATTAACTAAAAATCTAAAATAAGGGAACTAAACTAAAAATCTAAAATTTAGGAACTAAATAAAAAAAAATCTAAAATTAAGTAATTAAACAAAAAATCTAAAAATAAGTAACTAAACAAAAAATCTAAAAATAAGTAAATAACTAAAAATAATATAACTAAAAATAAGGAAATAACTCAAAATAAAAAACTATTGCAATGCGTGCAATATTGACACCAATTGGCGCCGTTGCCGGGGATTGGTGTCAATATTGCACGCATTGCAATAGTTTTTTATTTTGAGTTATTTCCTTATTTTTAGTTATATTATTTTTAGTTATTTACTTATTTTTAGATTTTTTGTTTAGTTACTTATTTTTAGATTTTTTGTTTAATTACTTAATTTTAGATTTTTTTTTATTTAGTTCCTAAATTTTAGATTTTTAGTTTAGTTCCCTTATTTTAGATTTTTAGTTAATTACCTTATTTTAGATTTTGTTATTGCAATAGTCTTTTAATTTTGATTTTTGTATAATTTTTCTATCTTGTTATTTCACTTGTTTGCTAGTCTTGTAGATGTTTGTTTCTCAGAATGTTTGACCCACATATAAATGACGCGATTCATGCTCAAAACGAGATCCTTTTTCAACAAATGGAGTATCTCCTTCACAATTTGTTGAAAGTATTTGTGGGTAAATATTTTCGGTAATATATCGTATCCACAGGGATTGGTTAATATCACTGCCGTTCTATAGTTGTTTATTTTGAGTTAGGAAAATTGAGTTTGGTTTGTTTTATACTAATAATAATATCAAAAGCAAATAATAAAATAAAAGCGAGTAAAGGACTTTGTGTTAACAATTAAAGAAAGATGTTGAGTCTTTAGGGTTCATCAACCTAATCCTATACAATTATCAATTAATTCCCAATAGAACAATCCTTTGAATCATTATCTTCACTTATCCTCAAATAAGATTCCATGTCTGCAAATCAAATTAGATAACTTTTACCGGTATGAGATTCGATCTCTCCAAATCACAATAACGATAATAGTAATTAAGAACGATAATTATGAAAACCCAATTACAATTCCATCTCTGCAAATTGCAATTGAATCAATATAGTAACCTAGGGCAAAAGTTAAATCCTTTCTTTCGATCAAAGATTCAACAATGATGTAAATTAAAAGCAAGGTTTCTTATTGATAATAAATTCAAACAATTGTTCACAGGAATTAATCAATGGTAATGTATATTCATAGGTTAACTACTACCTTAGACTCAACAAGAGGGATTTAGCTCTCCATAGACATGAAGAACATACAAGAATCAATGGAGGAATTCATCTTCATCAATAGAATGTCTTCGATTGGTAAAGAATCCACCTTCAATTGTTGTTCTCAGCTTCAGAATCAGATAGCTCTCCTAATTTCGCTCCCCCAAAGTATCTCACCACTTGGAAAACTAGGGCTTTAAAACAGAACTTTTGAGCTTTTAACGCCGAGGCCGCGGCGCGGCAACGGGCTGGCGCGGCGCGCCCCTCAAACAGAAGTATTTTCGCGGCGCGCCTTGGAACTCTCGCGGCGCGCCCTTTGTACTTTCCATCTTTTTCTTCAGCCTTTGAGACTTCCAGCTTTCTTTCCTCCTCATGTTCTTCTTAAGTTCTTATTCAGCTCAAAACCTGCAACAATAACACCCACAAGTGATTCGATTTGCTTTACGCACGAACTAAACTTATTCAGTTCAATTCTTAATAAAAACCTATGGATTCATCACATTTTTGCATTGGTTTAGAGAAGAAATCACTTATATTAACACATGAATTTACCATTAATTTACTCCTAACAATTATAGGACCTGGTGATTCAACATTTGTTGATGACCTTATAATGTTCAAATTTGTCAATTTTGTAGCACTTCTCGAACCAATCCTTGAGACTAAGTTATATTTTTTTCGATTCCTGATCGTGCACCTCGAGGCTAAGTAGTCTTTCAACAAGTCTTGATCTAGTTTCCATAATATGATTCTTTTTATTAGCTGCTCTTGATCTAGTTGCTTGAGCTTGACTTGCCTAAGGTATATAAGCTTGACTTTCCCGAGTTGTCTGACCTTGACTTGCTTGAGTTGTCTGAGCCTGACTTAGATGAGTTGTTTGAGTGTATGTTTCCTGAATTATCTGAGCCTGACTTGAATAAGTTGCATTATATTATAGTGAAACCTTATAAATTGACTTGTTATTGCCACTTTTCTTACACCTAACATGTAATTTTGTCCTCCTCATTTACAATCAGATTCAATTTGACCTTTCTCAAGATTCCTTTTCTTTATTGATCTTCTTAACATCTTTTGTAGAGTGGTGGTTCCACATTAGGGTAGATTGTCTTGATCCGTATATTATATTAATTAATAGGATAAATTACAAGGTTGTAAATTTCCTGATCCTTGGACTTTTTATAAATATCAGAAAAGTACTATTTCTATCTTGTAGTTCTTGCTCTTCATGGAAGCAATTACATAAACAAATGGCAAGATTGTGAGTAAGTTGACTTAACCTCCTGCCAAATAATATCTTTTAATTTCTTTTCTGGATAACTATTCCTAAAGTTGTTGTATAAGTGACATTCACAAAATATTTGTTCGACACCCGATAGAAGCTCATCTATAGTCGACAATAGACCTTATAAATAAAAACAACTAAGTTATTAACAAAATAACTCAAACACACAATAGACATGAAAATAAGCATTAAAATAACTTATGTTGACATGATATGAATGTATAGGTACGACACTTAGTCATACCTCTAACAACATCATGTTCGGCTGCCCTTTGTTTCCCTTCCAAGAACCGCAAAAGGTATTGATATCAATTGATCATTTGAATCTCTTTCTATGGCTGGAAATCTTTTTCCTCCACAAAGGATCTTTAAAAAACATCTATCAAGTTCTGTCATAAGTTTACATAGCTTGAATCTCTCCTAACATGCTATATAACATATGCATAATCTCTATAAATGAGGCTCTTATTACCGACTTCATCTAGAATCTGTTGAACATTCACCTTAACTATTGAACCCAGATTTGTTATTAGAATTTCATGTCAATAGCCATAAATTCTATTGTATTGTCCTAAGAATGAATCATCTACCATGCCTCTAGCTGCACACCTTGCCCTAACTGCCTTTGTCTTGTTTACACCCACTTTCCACTTCCTTTGAGCATTTTCCTTGATGTCCTTGATCTTCATCTTAAGATTTTTTTTCAAAGAGTTTTGAAATCTCTTACTTAGCCACTTTGTAATCGTCATCTTAACATTATAAGTTCTGCTACATTTGTGAATGTCGAACACTTTCCTTAATTGTCTAGAATCTTCATTCGGTATTTTGACACGATAAGCATTCCACTCACATCCTTATTTGCAACTAACCATAACCATTGGTTTGTTATTTTTCATGAACTTATAGTTCCTACCTAACTAGACTGCATAAGTTGTGATTACTTCTTTGACTATCTCTATCGCTTCAAAGTAACTCCACTTATCAAGATCACATCTCCGCTCTGAAACAATTCCTTCATGATTGGATAAGTCACCGTCTACAAAGGAACCTCCATAATAAATAAACACATTAATAAATTCATTCATTTTTAACATAAAAACAAAATGATACAACTTAATACACAACCATATTGCATAAACATGTGAAAAAAATCTCTAAATCTCTAAAACTTAGAGAAAACTCTAAAACCCATAGAAAACCATAAAACCTCATATTTAGATGCAAAACCTTATGGTATGTTTGGATTGATGGAATAGGATGAAATGGAGCAGAATGAAATGTAATAAAGTTATGTTCCATCGTTTGGATTGATTAAAAAAGGATGAAATGAAGCGGTATTAAATGGAATGCATTCCATCCCATACCATCACTTTCCATAATTTTTTGTACCATTCGATTTGGGCGGAATGACAAAATTACTCTATTCCATCAGACGTACCCAAACAATGGAATGACACCTTTATTTCATTCTGCTCAATTCTGCTTCGTTCCATACCGCTATACTCTATTGGGCTCCGTTCTTTTTTACATATCCAAATATAGCCTTAAAGACAACATGTGAAGGGATCTTACACTAACAGAACATGAGAACCCAACATGCCCTAAATTAAAAAGGGGAAAAATTGAGACTTACTAGAATATTTATCTTGTTTTGTTCATCGTTTCAATTCATTTAAGAATACTTGTCTTCCTCGTTTCATTTTAGCAAATAGCCAAGTTATCACGCTGGTCTTCTTATCTTGTCTCTCACTTCATGCTTCGTTTGTCACTCACTTCTCTTCATTCTTCGTTATAAGTTACACTTATAGTTACACTCATTAATAACCTTTGATTTTATTTTAATCCAATGGTTAAAAATGTTTAATTAGTGACTCATGATTCTTACTTAAAATAGTTTTATTCTATTTTTGGTAATTAATAATTTTGATTTTATCAAATTATAATTTATTCTTTTACTCATAAAATTAATAACATCTCTCCTAATTTATAAACTTCAATTTTATAAAAAACTGATTCTAAACATTTCTTAAAAAATCAAGATTCTTAGTAAAAAAAAACTTTTCTTATTTTAAAATATATCAATTATATAGTGAATTTAAGTAAATAAAATATAAATTTATTTACATAAAAAATAGAAAATTTTGTTTAAAGTTACAAAAAATTATATAAAAATAATTTTTGATATTAATATATTTAAAATCATAAATTTTTAAGAAATAATAATAATAATAATAATAAGTGAATTGATTATAGTTTTATATTATTATAAAAATTGTGATTTGTTTAAAAAGGTTAGTAAACATTATTTGATGAAAAATAATGTTTGTTACTAAGAAAAATTTGGTATAAAAATTGTGATTTATTTTAAAGAAATAATAATATTATATTCGCTTAATGTAATGAGAAAAAGGGATATGCACTGACAGTGTAAAATATTTTTACACTGTCAACCAATCACAACCATGTATCCAATTAAAACACAATTTTAATTAAAAAAAATTAATATGATATGGCAAGTGTAAAGAGTTTGATTGGATGAATGTGTAAAGTTTGTTTACACTGTCAGTGCACTACCTTTAAACTCTAATGTAATTAATAAAACAGTTTTATTTTTAAAAAATAAAAAATAATTCACAAAATATGTATAAAAAATACAAAAAAAACTAAATAATAAATAATTAGAACATAATAATTTAGTTGTGGATGAAATAAAATTTTATTTTAAAAAGTAGTGAAATTTTTTTAAAATTAAGAATACAAGTTTTTTTAATTAAAAAAATTATAGTTTTATTAAGAAATGATAAAAATTAACATATTTTTGGAAATATTAGTCGAAATCACTTGATTTTTATTAATATTTTATAAAATTACGTGAATTTTTATATTTCTTAGTAACAAATATTATTTTTCATCAAATAATGTTTACTAACAATTTTAAATAAATCATAATTTTTATAATAATATAAAACTATATTCTATTCACTTATTCTTATTAATATTTTTTTAAAATTTATGATTTTTAATATTTATTAATATTAAAAGTTATTTTGATATAAAAAAAATTAAATTTAAACAATTTTTTCTGTTTTTTATAATTTAAATTTTAGTTACTTAAAATTCTATATATAATTGATATATTTTAAAAAAAGAAAAGGTTTTTTTTTATTCTTAATTTTTTTTATGAAATATTTAGAATACGTTTTTTGTAAAATTGAAGTGTGATTTAATTGTTATAAAATTAGGAGATATTTATTTATTTTATGAGAAAAAGAATAAATTATAATTTGTTAAAATCAAAATTATTAATTACCAAAAATAGAATAAAACTATTTTAAGTAAGAATCATGAGTCACTAACTAAAAATTTCTAACCATTGGATTAAAATAAAATCAAAGGTTATTAATGAGTGTAACTATAAGTGTAACATATTGGTGTAATTTGATCCCTCCTCATATATATATATATATATATATATATATATATATATATATATATATATATATATATATATATATATATATATATATATATATATATATATATATATATATATATATATATATATATATATATGACGTATCATACGAGAATTATATTTTTATATGAGGACATGATAACGAATCTGAATCATTAGATTTTAAAATAAATGGTGAAGATTATTTGTTATTCTTTTTTCTCTCTCCTCAATTATTAAAATGTATAAGTCATTATTTTGGGACTACGAACCACATAAATTTCAAAAAGTTGCTGAATCGTATCCGATACAAAATGATACTTCGATACGCTCTGATACATATTTCAAAAAAAAATATTTAAAAAACAAAATAAATTTTTTGACACGCTCCGATACTGCATCAACACGCTACGCCACGATTCGATACGTTAGTGATACAATTAGGGTCTGTTTGGTGCACAGGATATAAGGATATAATAAAGACATGATATGATATCAAGTAGGATAAGGATATGATATGATACAGACATGATAAGACTTATCCTATCATGTGTTTGGTTTGGTTCACACAGGATATATATATATATATATATATATATATATATATATATATATATACACGTTTGTAAAATAACTATATTTTTTCGAAATTATTTTGTAAAATATTTTAAAATTAATAAATTGGTAAAAAAAGTAATTTTTCAATAATTAAAAAAACTCATTTATACTATTGAGTAAATAATTTCAAATTATATATATATATATATATATATATATATATATATATATATATATAATTGTAAAATAATTATATTTTTTAAAAATTATTTTGTAAAATATTTTAAAATTTATAAACGGGTAAAAAAAATTTTACAATTAAAAAAAAATCATTGACACTAATGAGTAAATAATTTCAATTTTTTTTTAAAAAAATCATGAATTCTAGTGTGTGTGTATATATATTAAACATCAAATATGTATTAATTCATTGACAAAATTACCTTACAAGAATATATATTTAATTTGATAAAAAATAAAATTAGTATTTATATTTTTAAAATTTTAATAATTATTATATTTTTAAATATTCTAATTTTTTTATTTTACTAAATTAATTATTAATATTTTTAATTTAATATCAAATTAATTTTTATTTATATTTTGTCATATTTAATTTTTTATTTTAAATTAAATTTTATATAGGTAAATTAGTAAATCATTTTCTTATCCTATCATGCTGGATTCCAACCCAACTCATATTCAGGATAACAATTTGAACTAGAGAGACATGATATGATAAGTTTCAGGATTAACTTATCTTATTCTGTTGTGTCAGCAAACACTTGATTGAGATATGATATGATACATATATCATATCCTGTCTTTTATCCTGCGCGCCAAACGGGCTCTTAGTTTTTATTTTTTAATTCATACAACTAATTTATCTATGATTAGGGGTGTTGGCGGTGCGGTTTGGGCGGTTTTGAAGAAAAAAATATCCGAACCGCAAGAGAAAAAATTGTGCGGTTTGGTTTGGTTCGGTTGGATTTAAAAAAAAAATCCGAACCAAACCATACTAATGCGGTTTGGTTCGGTTCAGTTGGTTCGATTTTTTACAAATATTTTATTGAGCCATACATACACATATAGATGGCAATATAATTTTGTATTTAAATATTCATACACTATCAAATAACAACAAAACTCGTCATATTTTGACAACAATTTTTCATTTAATATGTAAAAATTAAATTAAACAAAAGTGGAATATTAAACATAAAATAATAGCATAAAACAATATAAAAATTATTATAATGAAGAAAAAAATATAAGAGACAAGAGATTAGTTATTGTGAAAAAGAAAAAAAGTGTTGAGAGATTAGAGAAGAAGATGTGCGATAAAAACGAAACTGAAATACGGAACATTTACATAAAAATGAGAAGGTGAAAGAGAAAGAATATAAGAGAGTAGAAATTATAGAAGAAGAAGGAAGATATATGTGGCAAAGAAGATGCGATAATGTTATTAGAAATTTGAGAAGATCGGGACTGAAATTATATGTGTAAGGATGAGAAAATTGTTGGTAATCATAAGGTTAAGGTATAATAGGTTTAAGTTTGGGTTGGATGTGAGTTAAGTAAAATTTAGGTTGTAACATAATGCGGTTTGATTCGGTTTGGTTCGGTTTACAAAATACAAACCGCAAACCAAACCAAACCAAACCATGCGATTTTGTTAAAAGATGACCCAAACTAATCCGAACCAAATGCGATTTTTTGCGGTTTTGATTTGGTTTGGTTTGCAGTTTTCTATTGGGTTTGTTTGATTTTGAGCACCCCTATCTATGATTGTGCATCTTATTCAAACTTTCTCTTTTAATATAAACTATTTTCTCAACTTTTTTAATCCTCTCTTTTCCCAACTTTAATTACCTCATGAGCATTTTTTTTTATAAGAAGAATCAAAATTTCTAATATTAATTACTTCTCTCAACTGTAATTATCTCTTTTCTTTTCTATGTACTTTGTTATACATCAGTTTAATATTTTACTATTTTAAAATGGATTTCAATTGTTTTTTTACACAAAAAAAAAAAGACTTTATTGAAGTATGAATACTCCTTGGATAAGTCTATTCCTCCTCTCTATACTCAATAGTTTATACATTTCAAGACGTATTAAGCTGACCAAAAGAAAAGACCCTTCTTCTGTCTTAAAGTCTACTGTAAATTCCAAAGGCACCTAAAACTGCTCCCATTTTATCTTTTTATTATTATATTATTATTATTATCTTTTGTTGTTGTTTTCTCTACATTCTCTTCTCTTGCATAAGAAGTTTCAAATATTTCAACTTCATCTCAACTTCCTCATTCATTCCAATCTGCTCTCTTCTCATCACCGCTTCCATTCTCCTCTCATCTCATTCTCATGGCCGGTCGCTACGACCCTAACCCCTTCGACGAAGAACAAGTCAACCCCTTTTCCGTAAGTCCTCTTTTTCAAAACCTCACTTTTTCTTCTTCTCAATTCGATCTTGTTCACCGATCTTCGCAATTTCGGAATTCAAATTATTCTACTTCATTCTCTGTTTAACTTGAATTATACTTACTATGTTTGAACCGATTGCACTTTTTCTGTTTGATTTCACTTTTATTTCTTCTAAGGCGGTTTCAACTGAATTGTTAATAAATTGTGTAGCTATAATAACTGACTTGATCTTGTGGTTTTTCAATTCATCCATCATTTCCAAATTGGCGATTTTGGTCGCTGTAACTGACACTGATGATTGCGGTCGTCGCAGTCGTCGCAGTGTGAATTAATCACAATTTGATTTTAATATAAAAACAGTGAATAAAGTAGACAACAGTCAATACCGTTTTGTCGCGGCGGTTTTCACCGTCTACACTATTGTTGTCGCGGTGTGAATTAATTACAATTTGATTTTAATATAAAAACATTGAATAAAGTAACGACAACAGTCAATACCATTTTGTCGCGGCCATTTTCACAGTCTATACTGATTGCAGTCATTGCGATTACGATCGTCACGGTATGAATTAATCACACTTTGATTTTAATATAAAAACAGTGAATAAAGTATCGGCAACAGTCAATACGGTTTTCTAAAACCTTGGTATAAAGTATCGGTCCTTCTGTGATTGTGATGCCTTCGTTTGGAAAGTAGGAGATCATAAAGTGTTTGAGCTAAAAGTTTTTGGTCCATGACCAACCTTTTTTTCTCTTTTGAGTTTAATCCATGTTAAAGGCTTCTGTCATACTTCAATAAATAGTCATAAATTGTTAAGGGCTTGCAATACGGTGTCTTTTGGTTCATATAGTTGAAGTTAATTTTGTATGAAAAGGTTTTGGTTGTTGTTGTTTTTTTTAAATATGGTTAACTTTATTAATAAAACCCCTATGAATCATTCATAATTTCTTGCTCATAGGTTATATAAATGTGTTAAAATTTTCAGAATCCTAGAAGTGCTGCCTCTGCCACAAATTCAAGACCTGCACCTCTGAATCCTGATCGTGCTGATTATAATTATGGTTTTGGACCTACTGTTGATATACCTCTTGATAATACATCAACGGTATAAAAGAGTTTGTTGAAATACCAATCCTTTTTATAAACATATTTCTACCTTTTTTGTTACATGTTATTTTTTGAGAATTGATTGTTTTCTGATGTTATGTTTTAACATTAGGATGTGAAAAAGAAGGAAAGGGAACTCCAGGCAAAGGATGCTGAATTGCGAAAACGGGAACAGGTATACAATGGGATCTAATCACCTCTGCATGTACAGTTAGCTAGATTACTGTTTAATGCATATTGATAAACAATGCATATTTTACTTAATTAACAACCCTGTTGGTTAACTTAAACTAAATTATTACTATTTTATAAACATTTCAGAATTGTAATGCTTCAATCTTTATGATTACTATATTATTTTTGTAAGTTTGGACAGTATGATGACATCTGAAATGTCCATTAGAAGGTAGGTTGATTTCTGGAATTATGCATCTTCTTAAACATGTGTTGTCCTTTGTAGATCTTGGTGTCTTCTATTTGATGTTTAAATTGTATATGTTGAAATTTATTTTCAGTTTAGTGCTAAATTTCTTATTAGCTATAAATACCGTGAAATTTACCTACATTTTATTTCTTTTGATTTGTCAAAATGCAGGAAGTCAGACGGAAAGAAGAAGCCATTGCACGAGGTAGTTTAAGTTTAATTGTTTCTTTAGTTGTTTTTTGTTTGTGTCGGCATTCAATTGAATGCTGGAATAGAACTACTACTTGAGGATTCTCTAGTTACTCATTTTACTTGCTTGAATTGTGAAATTATCTCCTAGAAAAGTTTGGACTGGTGCTTTTACCTGATAATCAATATCTGTAGTTCTACTTTTATCCTTGGTGTTTAATCACTTTGTTTTGCAGCTGGAATTGTTATTGAGGAGAAGAACTGGCCACCATTTTTCCCAATTATTCATCATGATATCGCAAATGAAATTCCAATTCACCTTCAAAGACTGCAGTATGTTGCATTTTTTTCATTGTTAGGTAAGTTATCATATCCTGTTTTCTTCTTGTGAGGAAGGTTATTGGTAGAGCGAGGTAGTACTGTATTGGAAATTCCTTCATTGCGGTCCGCATCTAGACGTCTAATTGCGGCATTTGGGTTGCCTTCATTGCAGCCTCCAGCACCTTCATTGTGTTGGTGTGAAGGGATGAATTTAGTCCCACATTGCTTAGAGATATGACATGTGTAGTGTTTATAAAGCTTGGGCCCAACCCAAATTCTAAGATATTGTAAGAGTAAACTAGAGGTTGCATAGCGCAGCACTGCTTTTAATTGATGTCAAACTTTACATCTTTGTATACTGATAAGTATTGAAGGCAGTCTAGTCTTTTCTTTTTTGTTTTCTACACCCCAATAATGAATACATTCTGTATTTAGTTCTTTATAGCTTAGTGAAAATGCTGTTTCAATTTGATTATGGTTATAATATAAAATGGATATATAACAAATATCCAACCGCTCAATCTGTTGTTATACTTTTAAAAACAATATGTAATGTGATACAGTCCACTGTCAATGATGGTTGATGATAGATTATATGATGCAGGGTTAGTGTTGTGCCTTACATGGAATGTTGTATCTGTCACTGCAGCTTGGATTAAGGGAGAAGGTCAGTTTATATATGGAAAAAATCATTATGGTTATTGAATGGCTTGAAATACAAACCTGATTCAACAAATTCCATGCATGTGTGACTCACCCTTGGTTGTTTTAGGTGTAAAAATATGGTTTCTTGCTATTATCTACTTCATAGCAGGAGTTCCTGGAGCTTATGCCCTGTGGTATCGCCCATTATATCGTGCATTTAGGTGATTATTTCCAATACTTTTATATGCATTTGACTGTTCGATTTTTGTCAATAGATTTTAAATTTTCAAGCATTTCTTTTATGTAGCTTCATTTTGTGTATGACTAAAATTTTGTCAGGTTTGGTGACGCCCATAGTAATTCGAAGAGTAACTTAAGAAGATTAAAATTAGATTTTTAAATGAACTAATGCGTTAAAACTTTTATCCTTACAAAAGGGGATTTTTTTTTTTTTGTCAAAGATGATGTTGTTGTTTACTGTTTCATTATTCTGTCATCTCATTCTGCAAAGATGATGTTCACTGTTAGATATTCCCTGATATCTATAGTTAGTTACAGTACAGTTTCAATAGTTAGTTAGAACACCTAGTTACATAGAGAGATTGGGAAGAAAGATATTTAGCATTTATATATTAAGGGTAGAAGGAAGGGAGTGGCATGGAGAATTGTTAGCATTGAGAAAGCCGAGTTATTGGGATTTAGATGATTATTGGGCCAAACCGTTAAGAAAGATTTAGATTTAAATAGTTGTTATTACTTATTTAGATAGTTTATGATGGCCTACTCCACCTAATAAAAAAAGGCTTTGCTTTTGTTATCATTACTCTGAAAAATATTAATTAATTGTTTTATGATATCTTTAGTCTTCTATTAAATTTTTTTTGGTTTCTCTCAAATCAATTTAAGGTTATTCCTGAAAATATTGTATTTGGAAAAAGCAACGTGCTCTAATACTTTCTGATTTAATTGCTCTCTTGATCGTTGATCCTTTGCTTTGTTACTTTTGCAGGACTGACAGTGCTATTAAGTTTGGATGGTTTTTCATGTTTTACCTGGTATTGACTATTTTGCTTTATGCATGTTAGCTGTGTTTTGCATTTGGACAAAACTTAATTAGCCTCATTTCTTTTTCTGCTTACAGCTTCACCTTGGATTCTGTATCTTAGCTGCAGTTGCTCCTCCTATAGTTTTCAAAGGAAAATCCTTGACGTATGTTGACTTCCTATCCACACACACACCTCAGTTAACATGGCTTTGTTGCTTATTCCTAATTTGTTATGTGTATAGCTTGTGTTATTCATTCTCTTTTTCTTGGCGTCATGCTTAGTGACATCTTCTTATTGATGCAGTGGCATTCTGTCAGCCATAGATGTAGTTGGTGACTATACTTTGGTTGGGGTAAGTATACTCCTCTTGAAGTATTTATGATTCCTGCATGTGTTTCATTGTTATATGTCGTAACATTTCCAATTTGTTTACACGATTTCACACATGCTAAGCTAGTTTAACATTTTTCACACAATTTTCCAAACAGTGAAAACTTTCTGCTTCTAAACCACTGAAATTTGGTTTTATTTTTGTTGATTTGCTGCTTTCTGCTTCGGAACAACTGATAATTGGTTTCGTTTTTGTCCATTTTCTTGTAGATTTTCTACTTCATTGGATTTGGATTTTTCTGTCTTGAAACATTGATCAGCGTCTGGGTTATCCAGGTTTGATTACACTTAAATATTTAAACTTTTTTTCTTAAAACGGATGCATCTTTCGCATAGAAAGCACGCAAGCAAAGTACCTGCAACCTGCTCATTTTTTGCTTTGGTTGCATACAGCAAGTATACATGCACTTTCGTGGTGGTGGTAAGACCGCCGAGATGAAGAGGGAAGCCGCACTAGGAGCAATGGGGGCTGCTCTAAGATGAAACACCTTGTGATAGCTGTATGAATGCCCTATGTTTGGTTGTGTTGTAAATTACTTGTAGAAATTGTGATAAAAATATTTCATCGAAATTTTTAGTCTCTGGTTTTCTCTTGTTTAATATGCTACCTGTTACAAGTATATTATAATCAGAAAGTGTATACATTACGTGGTTGGTTAAAACATGCTACATTTTATTGAGTTATATAAATATATAGTTTTGTCGACTAGATCTTTCACTTTGTTTGGACAAATAACCTTACACATGATGATGAACACTACTATGCTTGCTCACCTCATTTGCAAATTGACATCTAAGAACTCATGTTCAACGAAAGGTAAGTGAATGGCATCCTCTAATGTTTATATCCATAATGAGGATAATGTTGGTGATCTTGCCATTCAAATTCATTTGGGTTCACTTATAATTTTGTTAAGCCGGAGACTCAGATGAATTTGAACGACGAGACTATCAACATATGTTAGATTCAAACCAGACACACGGTTTGATTCGAACATTCTCTAGATATAACTTTAAAATTTTAATTTTCTAAATCAATATTCAAAAAATTTGTTCGGTAACAAATGCAATGCTTGCGCACTAACAACTTGTGATGATACTTCATAATTTTATTTGATTTGGCATTTTGGGTATAAGCTAGTTTGATGATCATTCAAACTAAATCATCATTGATTTTACTTGAAGTACAATATTCATTTGTAAGTTCATAGTTTATCACAAAGCTTCTAGTTTCTCATGGCAGGTATGGTACTGAGCACTGACATTGAAATTATTTTGACTAGTTTCACATAACATGTGTGTTGATTATATTAAAATCGTTTTTGACATTTGTAGAGTACTAAAGTATTATCAGAAAAAAAAATCATTTTAAACATTAACGCATAAAAATTAACGTGGAGGGTCATCTGTCTATTTTTTTTCTTTTTATATATATAGGTTGTCTTTAATTTGGACAATAATTATTGGATACTAACTTGTATTAACAAGTTAATTTTCAACATGGATATGAATGTTTAAGATACAATAAAAATAGAGAAGATTTTGGATAAACGTAGTGAACTCGTAACCTTTCACTAAAAAATCTATTTCATAATTATCTTCTTCTTCGATTCTTTTTTCATTCACAATTATTTCTAGGAATTGAAATTCTAATTATTCTTCATTGTTTTTTCCTTTTTTTTTGGTTACATCCAAAAAATGACAATGTCAACTTCATTCAAAATCAAACGACCAAAACAACAACAATGCCTACATCTTAAAATTCATTTCGATAGACAATGTAATTATCGTGCTTCTGTGGAATCCTCCAAGTCCAAGTTCATTTGGGATTTGTTAGTGTATTTAGAGTATAAGTTAGTTGTATATAAATAGACATAGTTTATGATTTACTATATACAGTTTAATTCAATAATATTAATCTTTATTTTTCTTACTCTCTCTATTATTCTCTCCTCACAAAAAGTGTCTCATGCATTAATAATTTGGTATAATAGCTCCGGTTAGATTCTTGACCGTGTTTTCAAGAATCACACGTCAGAGATCGTGTTTCCGGGATCGTGGGTTGTTGTTAATCAATCGCTGCAAAGATGAATGGTACTAACGGAATTTCGAATTCTCTTCCAATTCTTGACAGAAAAAATTGGAACCGATGAAGCAAGCAGATGAAGTCCTTGTTCGGTTTTCATGAAATCCTAAAAGTGGTCAAAAACAACGTTCTCGAGCTTGCTCGAAATGCAATCGACGTGAAGAAAACTGCACATAATGAGGCGAAGAAGAAAGATTGCAAAACTGCATATTGCATTCAACCGGCGGTAGATTCGAAGAATTTCGACAAGATCTCTAATGCTGAATCGACGAAGGAGGCATGGGATATTCTTGTTGAGTACTATGAAAGAGGTGAGAAAGTCAAAGTTGTCAAATTTCAAATTTTGCGATGACATTATGAATTATTGGAGATGGGAGAAAATGCAAAGATTGTAGGATATGTGTTGAAGGTGCAGATTCTCGTCCATCTAATGAAGGGTTATGGTGAAACCCTAACTGATAATAAATTATTTGAGAAGGTAATGTGTACGCTGACCTCTCACTTTGATCACGTTATCGTAGATATTCAAGAATCCAACAATCTTGAAAACCTAAAATTGAAAGATTTGGTTGGTTCATCGGAGGTGCATGAGATTATGATTGTCGGAAGGAGAGGGATTCAAGATTCGATACAAGCACTGCATGCTCAAGCATGGAAGAAAAATGGTGGTTCTAACAAATTCAAAGGAAAAATTGACAAGACTCAGAGCAAGGAGTCTTGGTTGAATTCTCACAAGAGTAAGATCGATGATAGGGTTTCTGAATCCTCGAAAAGAGGAGGAGGAAACTATCAAAAAGACGAAGAAGATATAAAAGGTGTGTAGTGCTATAATTATGAAAAATGGGGTCACTTGTCTAAAAATTGTTGGTACAAGAAAGACAAGGGATCCACAAAAAGCAAGGACGAATGAGCGAACCTTGCACGTCAAGATTCAGATGATTATGATGATATAGTGGTTATGGCTGCAGTTGTAGATAACCATGTCGAATTCAAGATCTAGTTCATCAACTTTGACTGCTCGAATCACATGACTGGTCAAAAGGAGTGGTTAGTAGTTTTCGACGAGTCAAAGAAGAGCAAGGTCAAATTTGCTGATAATAACTCGTTCCAAGCAGAAGGTACCGACAACATAGTTATTCAACGGAGTAATGAAGAGAAAGCTTTGATCAAAGATGTACTTTATGTACCTGACATTAAGTGCAATCTACTAAGTGTTGGACAACTGGTCGGAAAAGTTTTTCCAGTCGTCATGAAAGATGGAGCTTTAGAATTATTCGACATTCAGAACAATTTGGTCTTAAAATCTTCGTTTTCAAAGAATCAGATGTGTAAGACTATGATCAGTTCGACAAAGGTACAATGCTTGAAAATAATTTTCGACCACAAATATAATTGGTCGTGGCATTTGAGGTTTGACCATCTGAATTTTAGGTCACTCAATCAGCTGATTACTCAAGAGATTGTAAATGGCATACCAAGTCTAGTGTTAAAATGACAAACTTTGTGAAGGTTGTTTTGTCGGAAAGCAATCTAGAAACTTCCTCATTTCGACTATGCTAATGAGATCCTCCTGCATATTCAAAGTTGTACATTTAGATGTACATGGCCCTTTTGAGGAGCATATCATTGGTGGAAACAGGTATTTCATCTCATTTGTCAATGAGTACAGTCGAAAGCTCTATATTTTTGTGATCAAGCGAAAGGACGAAGTATTTGAAATCTTTAAGAGATTCAAAAACTTGTCGAAAACTAGAGCGAGAAGAAGATCATAGTTCTGCGAACACATGAAGGTGGAGAATATACTTCCAAGATATTTGAAGAGTTTTATGTAGAACATGGTGTCGATCACGAAGTAACGGCTCTTTATACGCCTCAACATAATGGGATTGTAGAAAGAAGAAACAAGACCATATTGGATATGACGAGATGCATGCCGAAGGTATATGTAAAATCTAAGAATTTGTCAAATCCAACTACTTATTATGGATTTCTAAGAATTTATTTAATTTTTTTAACATAGATTTAATGATTAAAATTTTATTTGAAGGTGTCTATAAAATCTTAATTCAATTGACAAAATGCCAAAATTATAAGTTGGACGTCAACATCAGAATTTAAACTCTACATTTCGTGATTGTGTGTGAATTTTTAGTACTATAAGTCTCGTGATTGTGTGTGAATTTTTAATAGTTATTTTCATTTTAACTAGAGAAAAATTTATTTTACTTAAAAGTAAATAAATAGAAAAACACAAATTTGAGCTCACATCCAAGTATCAAATGTTCTAGAGCTATCAAACTTCAAGTCATACTAAAATTAATATACTTCCGAAATATTGATGAAAACAAAGATGGTGAGTTTTATAGCAACAAAGGAACGTATAAGTAAGCTCCACCATAAAGCAAATGACAAATGTGGTGTGACCTGAATATGCTTAAAACTTTTGACTACCCCACCATAAATACTAGTATGATTTTGAAATTGAATGCATACATATGAAAACCCACTATTTTTGCATCGTTTGAAACCGCACTTTCAAAATATCATAAAATACAACACCATGGTTTATAGTAAGTAGTAACTATATAGTATTCTCTTTATATATATTAAGCAAAAATACACTCCACAATATAGAGATAGAAGTAGACATAATCAAAAGCACATAAGCTCCAAAGAAAATTCATCTACTTTCTATTTATTTCATCCAAAACTATGATCAAAATTCAAAACCATATATTATAAGTTGTTGCATACACATAATAATATTCTAGTACTATATAGTACTAGAAACAACAACTCTTACAATACATTTATAATAAATGCACTTTATACTCAACAGTAAGCACTACACTTTTTCTTGCAATCAATGGTACAACCACCACCACCGCCACCACCACCGTACCCCTTACCGGAACGGCTGTAAGAAGAGAAACACTTAGCTGGACACGTCAACTTTTTCTGGTAACATGGACCTTTCTCAGTGCATGTAACAGAAGGTCTTATTATACCATTCTTAGAGTGTCCTCCATTCGGACCTCCATACCCGGATCCATATCCGCCTCCAAAACCGTTACCAAACCCGTTTCCAAAACCTGGAATGTTGAACCCTCCTCCTGGTCCAAAAACACCACCTGGTATTCCACCACCTTGGTTGTTGTTGTTGTTATTATTGTTGTTGTTTTTGTCCTTAGGGTTAGGGTTTTTGGGTTGAGTTGAAGGAGAAGAAGGAGAAGATCCAGATGAAACGGATCGGGTTGCAAAAGAAGGTGAAGCTATGAGAATAATAAGAGTAGTGAACAAGAGAAAAGTGGTCATAGGTTTCATTTTGTTTTTTTGTTTTTGGTTGAGGAAGAATATGATATGATAATAGATATAGATATAGATATATAGATATAGAGGGATGAATAAATATTTAAATATCTTAGTGGAATGAATGTATGGATGCATTTATGAGAAGGTGTGGAGGACAGGTGGGGAGATTTAATTAAGGTATTAAAGTCGGTTGCTGCATACATTTATTATAGTATGCTTTATCATATGACAATTTGAGTTAAGGAAAATTTCTAATTATGTGTATAACATTGCTAGTGTGTCAAATTAAAGGGTCATGTGTCTTGTTACATATCGATTCTAAGAAAAAGAGTGCGGTTTTTATTTCATATTTGCTTCCACTAGAGATGTTTGATGCATGTGGAACACTAACTCATCATGATTTTGTTTGGTAAAGGAGCATAAACTGAATTGTGTGTGATATAGATGAGATTGTTATATAATGTAACTAGTTATAAGTTATTTTTTGTTTCAAATGATAATGTAACTAGTTATAAGTTATTTTTTGTTTCAAATGTAACTGGTTGTAAGTTATGTTTGTAGCTCAGTTTATAATTATATAAAAAATTAAATTGATTGTATAAAATTTTATTAAAAAATATTTAGTCTGTTGTTGCTTTCGACTTTTCGAGATACATGCAACACTTTAAAAAATGTATTTCAATTGAATTCTTTTTTACTTATATAAAAAAAAAATATATTAAATAAAATTAAAATAAATTTATACAAAAATTGTTAATAATTTGATTTAATTAATAAACTATAAATAAATAAATAAAGGAGTTGTTGTCATATATTGAATTATGTTATGTCATTTAACTCAAATTCATTGAGCTACCTCTTTCATTCTAATTTAAAATTTTTATATTAAAGAAATTGTTATATATGCAAAGTTAATGTGTGACATTTAAATAATTGATAATGTCCAACTAAAAATTTAGGTAAAAAAAAGTTGTCATCTTTTAATGAAATTAAATGATTTTGAGATATTCTATATATTACATATAGTAAAAGTTATTAAATTAGTTTTTTAAGTATGTAATTTTTTATGTTGAAGTAGTATTCGGACCGAGTCTGTATTAATTATATTAGACATAAAATCGAATATAGCAAGTAATTGTCGAAATTTAAAAGTTGTTGAAGGAGATAGCCTTGACAATTAAATTTATTTTGTATTTTAGTTGAGTTAATTAGTTAGTTAGAGTCTCTTTGGTGAATAAACAAACTCAGTTATAAAATAGGGAGGTACCTTATCTTCATAAAATATGAAGAACAGTTGAATAAAATTTTCGAATTTGAAGTCGAGAGAAACGCTGCAGAATCTATTCCATCTTTTTCCCTTTTTTTCTCAAATCTTAATTTCTCTTTTTTCCCCAAATCATTTTTTTCTTCTAAAATTTCTATGCAGTTGAAATCATCTTGCAACTAAGATACAGATGTTTCGTTCGAGTGAAAAATGAAGAAAAAGAGAAATAATCATCTGAAAAAATTGATTTTTGTTCATCAAAATTGATCCGAAATATCTCTAAAAATTAGGATTAATTCCAACATCTTTGTTGTAGAATAAATTTAGCTGAACTGCATTATATTGATATTTTTTTTTCATAAAAACAAATTTAACTCATTTCATTAAAGAGAATAGCATCACTACAAATAAATGGAAAAGATAAGTGAGCTTTTCATGGTTAGTACTTCTATTGAAACAAAAGATAAGTGAACATTTTCAAGATTATGAAGCCGTGTGAAATCCATTAGAGATATTCTTAAATTCTCCTATGGAGATGCTGTTAGTTGTCCAAAAGGACCTACAAACTTTTCCACTAGTTAACTTGTGAGGAAGTCAAAATTGTGGTGCCAAAAAATCAACAGGTTATTGAATGCAATAAATGAAGATTCTGACTTGTAAGAAACCAATTTGTTCACAAGTCAAATATTGGGTTGAAATTGCACCATCAATGCTTTATCTGACAAACATCTCACTCAATGTGACACTCAAATTTCCCCTGTCATCCAACCAATTACATTTATTTGCATGTATGATATGATACTACATGACAACACATGTTTGCCAACCAATAACCAATAGTAGTGGGTCTTGGCCCCCTTAGACACGTGCCATTGGTGTATTCCGAAAGATAGATAGTCTTGCAGGATACTTAAAAACATAATTACTATTGCGTGACGGGTAAAATCTTTTGCAGACGATTTAACAATACAATGGAGTATATTGTAAGTGGTAAAATGGCCTTGCTGCCAAAATCCACTATATTCCGCCCTTGTCACTTCTATTCGTTCCTCCTAACACGTGTGTAGTGTGCCTGTCATCCACACTGCCGTTAGAGTTTCAAAGACATAAATATTTCAATCGACGGTGAATTTGACAAAATCACTGGTTAGATGGCGTTAGCAATATGTCAACGCATAACAGTTATTAGCATTATTTGTTGTTTATATATACATTTAAATTCATTCATATAGAAAAAAACTCAAAGGCTAGAACATCCCCAGCTAGCATCAACAGCATCAATGATCTTTCCATGTAACGAGGCTCCAGAACACGCGATTATACCGCGATCTAACCCTTCTAAATACAAGCCTTTTGAGAAATCTAGGGGACATCCTCCAGCATCTGTTACCACACCACCAGCCTCTTGTATGATGATAACACCAGCAGCATGATCCCATATTT
>NW_026705866.1:300000-396222 GCF_029867415.1 Vicia villosa | reverse complement strand
GATTAATCCTCCTCGCTGCAGGTTTCTTGAATGCACAGAGTGATAAGCATCCGCAAGCAAGGTTGGAACTGGATTTCCAATCAAGAAGATCTTAATTGCGTTGATGTCGACGAAATCGTTAATGTTAGGGAACAAAAAAAATCCGTAGATAAGCAAAGCCAAGACTTCCTCAAAAGCGCTCATATCTTGGATGCTGACGAAGTACCGAGCTTGATCAAACAGGAATTTGAAGGGCAATCCTTGAATTCCTCCTCTACTCACCATATGAGTTCTGATGTCGACTACGTTCAAAGGAGTAGTTGCAGCAATGATAATGTCGTCAGGATTCTTTTCCAAACCGGAGTACGGGTCTTGCGCGTACACGGGTATTCCAATCAGACGAGAGTACTCCTCTAACGTAGGCATGAGCTGATAATCTGGAAAGGTGAAGCAGTGATACGTTGGATCGTAAAACTGTACCAAGGTGGGAAGGATCCCATCCACAATGTTGGTATTGAGCAAAGGCAGAAGTTTTCCATACTTCTCCTTGAAAGCCTGGGGGTTGACCACCAGTTTTCCGAGCTTTCCCAGTTCCTCGACCTGGGGAATCTTGAAGGTGTATTTCCTAGCTCTCTTTCTTCCGTAATCCATAATATAGATCCTTAAGTCCTTTCTCCGTTTCTCTCTTTCTCTCTGAAGTTCAAAACGTTCGTTATTTAGTTTCCTTGAAAAACGACTCGAAAAAGACTCTTTTTGTTTTTAGTTGTTTATTAATGAATGATGCATGAATGCATGAATGCACACACAAGAGTTTTAAACAAACATGGCGTTGAAGGGTATAGTGGTCATGAAGTCCAAACGCAATCCCCGCCCCAATGGTAAACTAAGGATAAGGATTTTTGTACCTGTAGAACGGGTTCTAGGGGTCTCAGAGTTTTTGCTCAACCTTAAAGATACGTTGATTGGTATCTATAAGAGAGTTTTCTCTGAGTGTAGTATCTGCGTGACAATTACTTCCGTAATCACCGCTCTACGTCCTAAAAAAAAGGCTTTAAGTGGGGTTAATGTGTTTCTAGGTCCTCCTGGTACAAATCAGTCTCGGAATGCAGTGGCGCAGTTAATCACAACCAGCCAGGCAAATCCCAAGAGTAGACTTGGAAACCAAGATTAAAGGGTCTTCACCGGGAAGACATCCTCCATCCTATCTTATGTTGCACTCAAATCCGGGTATAGGATTTCTCACCACAAGGGGGAATCAAGCCCTTTCCCGATACAGAATAAACAAAATAAACAAATATATATGCAGCAAACACATGATATGACACAGAGGTTAGGCAGGACCTCTCTTGTTTGAGGGGGAATTTGGCATCCCTAATTCCTCATTGGGGCTGGACCAGCAACAGGTCAACCATTGGTTTGGATGAAAAACCAAGGTTTTTAACACTTATATCCCCAGCAGAGTCGCCATTTTTTCTGTGGTGTCGTTTTCTTTACCTCCCCGTTTCACTTGGGAGGACGGCACGCTAAACCCTTCACGCGAAATTTGGAAGGAGAATGCGCCCGTGGTGGGATGAATTTTGTTTCAGTTCTTCCTACGATATCACACGAACTTTCTTATTTGTCCTACGAGTAGGAAAGGGAAAAAAGATCTCAACTAAACCCTAGGAGTTTGCTAAGTGTGGGGATTTCACCTAGACTAGAAATTCTGGAGTCCGGGGGGTCGGTTATACATAGGGAAGTGTTTAAACACCCTACATATCTGTAGTACTCTACAGGAACCTTCTCTGTGTCATTTGTGATTGTGTTTGCTGCTAATGATTGGGAAAGTTTCTCCTTTGTGTTAGGAGAAGGAATTGATTTGATTTGAAAAGACAGACAGACAGACAGACTGACTATTTTTGGTATTTTATTAGCTCGCTGAGATTCCTTGTGAACCTCATGCCTACATATCCCTAGTGGAAGTCAGAGCTTAATGTAGTTCGGGGAACTAACTAGGGAAATTACTTGTTTTTGGTGCCTTGCTTGAAGCTCAAGGTTGAAGCTTGGAATTAAATCTCTGTTTACAGTAAAGAGACATGAAATCATCTTTACAGAGAGGTATTTGTACTATTCTACCACAAACATTTAAAAGTGACAGAATAACTGGATTCATTTCATTCAAGAGGGGAGTCTACTTGGTTGATCAAGTATGACAGCCATCGTGCCTCTAAAATGAAAGAAAGATGCTCATCCAAATTAGGGAAAGTGTACAAGTCTGGGGATGTGCCAGAGCATGTCTTTCAGAGTCCTAAATGGGAGACTTTGATTGAAATTGAAATTGAAATGTTTGTTTGTTTGAATGTGGTAGAGTAGTAAAAATATCTCTCTATAGAGATAAGCTATGTCTATCTACTGTATGAAAGATTTGACTTTAGCTGGCTTGTATGAGGCCCAAGCTTGAGGCTTTTTGATTGATTAATTAATATTATTGACTCTTGGAGATGACTCCATTGAGGATTAATTACAGGGTATTTTAGTGTTCTGTACAAAGCCCAGAATTGAGGCTGACTCTACTTAGGGAGACTCCATTTGTGTGCCTTGTACAAAGCCCAAGGTTGTGGCTAACTGTTGAGGATAATTGAATGAATGACTCTATTTTATGTGCCTTGTACAAAGCCCAAGGTTGTGGCTGACTCTAGCTAGGGTAAATATTATTTTCTGCCTTGTACAAAGCCCAAGGTTGTGGCGGACTCTTAAATAAACTGAGTATGGATGACTCTATAGGGAAAAGATCCTATGTGTTAGGAATCTTTGACACATGAAAGTATGGTTTATCTGCCTTGTACAAAGCCCAAGGTTGTGGCTACTGAGTGATAAAGAACTCACTGGGGAGACTCTCTTATCTGCCTTGTACAATGCCCAAGGTTGAGGCTGACTCTTGACAGGGGAGTTTTATTGTTTGGTGCCTTGTATGAAGCCCAAGGTTGAGGCTAACTGTTTTTGTTGGTTTTGACTCTACTGAGGAGATTTTATTTATTAAAAGATTGTTTTTCTTTGGAAGCTAACCCTTTCCAGGGATTTTGACTCAGCTGGTGAATTTGTCTGTTAAAAGACTGACTTTTATCATGTTTTTGGAGGCTGACCCTTTCCAGGGGTTTTTGACTCTTTTGGGGAAATTATCTCCTAAGAGAAATGAATCTTTATTTATTGACATTTTAATAATTGACTTTGGAGGCTAACCCTTTCCAGGAATTTATATTAAAAATGAAAGAATGTGTGGAAGCTAACCCTTTCCAGGGATTTATTGAAAATGAATGGCAGAAAGATTATCTAATGGAGACTTCTTGTTTAAAGCCCAAGATGAAGGCTGACACATGCTGAGGAGAAAATAAACATAGATCCTAGACTCTGCTAAGGAAGATTGATGAAGATAAGGGTGACAGAGACTGTCCATGTCTCTCATTCCAAAAATGTACTCAATGTAGAATTGAGACAAACTTAGCTTGTTTAAAGTCTGGTTTAAATTGGAAGAAACTCACTAGGGTAGGCTAAAAGGTGACTAAAGACCTGTTCCTATGTTTATAAGAAACCTGATGGGTCCTTGTATACAAGCTCAAGAGGAAGCTGGAAATGCTTTTAAGAAGCCTGTGGGTCCTTGTACAAAGCCCAAGAGGAGGCTAGTCGAGGGTCCTTGTTATAGCACAAGAGAAAGCTATGTAGTTTTGAACTTATTTTGGCTCTAAGCAAATGGGTAAGAGGTTTCACCGGGAATAATTCCTCTTTGGGTGGATGTGTCCTATTTATTTGGATTCTAGGGTTTTTGCCAAGATGTTTCACCGGGAATAATTCATCTTGGGGGTTTGAACTACAGATCTCTAATTAGGAAAGAGCCTTCACCGGGAAGACATTCTCAATCCTAGGTCATATTCCTATAATATATATATAGTTTAACTGTCCTAAGGTTTATACTCAAACGTAGTTCTAAACTAATATATGCACAATTTATATTTGACAGTAATTTAAATAAAGACTGTAAATTGAAAGCTTGTAAAGCCTAACCTGGATGGAGTGGAGGCCATTGAAGAAGTATGTACAGAGCCTCAACAGTAATTTTTGTTGTTTTGTTGATAACAGTTGAATATATATATGATTAACAGTTAATGGTTTTTGAAAACAGAAGAAGTGAAGATGGACAAAGGTCACATAGGTATCTGAAGAGTTTCACCGGGAATAATGCCCTTCAAATACCAGAAGAATGTTTTGAAAACAGAAAGAAGATTTTGAAAATACAGTTTTGAAAACAAGCTAAGAAGAGAAGGTGTTTGGGACTTACACTCTATTAGAGGCCCAGTACTTTACAGTACTGGTGTAAAAGCAATTTGGAAAAAAATGATTTGGAATGATGCAAGGTTTTGTTGTTTGAAAACCCTAATCATCCGTTTAATCAGAGATTGAAAACAATTTTGAATATTGACAAAAGTCAACTTAATTAAGGCAAAGATGAAATCTATACCCAATTAAGACCTAAATAATTAGGGTTTTATCATAAAATTCTTCACAAAGTAATTAGGTTTAAACAAAATGAATATATATATTTTAAAGTATTTAATAAAACATTTAAAACATACTATTTTAAACCTAATTAAAATACATGAAATAAATAATATTTTTTATGATTTTTTGATTATTCACAAAGTAGGTATATTAAATAGCAAGTGTGTGAAAAATGAAGTGAAAATGATTTAATTTGATAAGTTTATTAATTGTGTGAAGTTTGTATAAAAAAAAGAATAAAAATGGATGCTAAAAAATTGGTTTGGCCCTAGAGAGGTTCGAACCCACGGCCTTCATGATCACATTTCAAAACCTAACCAACTGAGCTGCGCGCGCAGCTTGTTAACTATATACCCTCAATATATTATATTTTCAGACAAGCCAGGAAATTCAAATTTTACGCGCGCCATGTTCATCTTCTTCCTCGAGCTTCAGATTTTCAAATTCCTAACTCTCTGGTTTCTCAACTAAATGGCATGATGTAAACATCAATCTCACTCGTTTTTGGACAAGGAACATGATTATGGGCTCAGAATTCATTTATTCTAAGTGTAACTAACGAATTTCATTATGAACACGAAGAACACATAAATCCTAATTTTAAAATTAAATGATGCACAAGATGAATAAATGAATGATGATAGAGGGTTTTCAATCCTCTGATGATGCTGAACAAGATAGAATCGAGCTTTACCACTAAGAGTACTTAAATTAAAGAGGTGGAGTTCAGAAACTTACCTCTGAAAATGGAGGTCGTGAGGATGATGGAGAGCACCTGGGCTTGAATGAATGATCTCAATAGCTTCCCTGAGACTCAATGATGCTAACTGAATGCTTATTACAGCCTGAATCCTTCTGAATTGTTCTATGGACCTCCCTCGATTTCAGCTTCAAGTGAACATGGAGGGTGTTGATTCTTGAGTTACAGATGAGCTGCAGCCATCTGGTTAGCTTCACTATGACCTGAGGAGTGTGCCTGGATGATTGGCTTGGCTCAGAACCTCCTGAATTACTCCATGGACCTCCAACTGCAAATGCTCCAAAGTGAGAGCAACAATGGTGTTCCTCCACTTACAGAAGTGATCCAGGTGCTTGGATCACCTCAAATGACCTCCCTTGAGATGTTAGAATGTTCACTTCCCAAAGATGAGCTCTGGTTTGAAGAAAACGATTCTTCTTGCCAAAGAACTTTGAAAAACAATGAACATGAGAAGAGAAAGAGAAAGCAAGGAATATGGTTGCTTTGGTGTGTTTTTGAATGAGGAATGCATCTGTATTTATAGGCAAATGGATCAGTATAGCTGCAGAGGAGTGAGCTTCCTTAGTGAAGTTGATTTGCTTTCTTAGCCATGAAGGAAGTTTGCAAGTATCTCTTATGCAATGATGAGAATTTTGATTCCATTTGATCAATCCCCTAGCCCTCGATTTTGTTTAATCTTAGGGGACAATTCTGAGCCAGAAATGAGCTCTAATTGGTTGGTGAGAAGATTCCTTGGGTGATTCATCAATTTGCCATAAATTCACAAATGTAATCATTACATAATCACATGTTCTTGTTTTTAGAATCTTCTTCAATTCTTATGGCATGGTGAAAATGAATGCATGGCATGGTTTCAGATGTGTTATGGGTCGTGTAGCATCCATAAGAGAGGTTATTTGCACAAAATTTGCAAAGTCCAAAAGTGTCCATGACCTATAATTTTACTTCATGAGGCCAACTTTGAACAAGCATAACTCTTAGCTCAAATTGAATTTGGAGAAGGTTGAACACAATTTGGAAAGCCCTAAACATCTACTTTAAATCATTAGTTTATGTCTTCTTTAGAATCATTTGGGAAATTTGTGAAAAATGAGCCCAAAGTTGGATGAAAACTAGGTTAAAACACTTAGAAAAATTTCTAAGTGTTTATGACCTAAACTTCAAAATTTCCAAAACTTCATAAATGGTTGATCTTTTGAAAAAAGTTCCTTTGTAAGATGTTGTTTTATTTTGCAAGATCTACAACTTTCATGTTGGAAGTTTTTTGAGTTGTGTAGGTGAAATTTTGAGTTCTCACTATGCCCTCAAAAACCCTAATTCCCGACTTTTTGCTCCTTGATGAATTTCTTTGAATTTCTTTGGTCAAATGACTTTAATATCCATATATTGATGATATTGATCTTTGAAAGTCATTTTTTGACCAAAAACCTTAAAAGTCAATGATGATCCTTCACAGTTGACTTTTCCCTAACAAAGTGAATTTTTGGGCTTTTGTGTAGAAACAAGATCTTCTCCTCAAATGAATGATGTAAATGGATTATATTGAGGTAGTAGAGATTTTTGAATCATGTCTTGAGTTTTGGATTCATGCCCTGATTAAAAGTCAACTATCTTGGTGAATTAGGTCAAAAACCCTAATTGTCGACCAGAGGACAATGATGACTGTAGACTTTGAACTGAGATGTAATGTCCAGTGGATCTTGTCATATGAGTTATTTGAAGATGATTGATGTCTTTGAATGGTTCCCTGGGGCTTTTTAGGGTTTCCCAAAAGTGATCCCTGATTTTAGTCCTTGATAGGTTCCAAACCCTAGTCTGTTGATCTGAGTAATCCTGTGCTTAGATGACTGGGTGTCTAATCAATCATAGGTGAAATAATGAGGCTTTTGAGTCTTATGATTGTATTAGAGACTAATCCCTCTATTGATTGATCCTTTGCCTGAGTTTTCTTGTCTTAGAATACCCTCGATTGAATGTCAGGCTGTCCTGGGTACTTGCTTTGACTTGATGAAAATCCTGAAGATATGCCATCTCAGGGGGGTCAAAAATTAGGGTATGACAGACACCTACACCGTAATAGTATAGCCAAATTCTACTTGTTTTAATTTTTAAATAGTTTAACTTACATTGATTTATGTGCAAGAACGTTTTGCAATGTTATCATATACGGTGTACATACTAGTGTATGTAAATATAGTGTTAAAATAGCACGCCTATTCAATTAAAATCCAAGAGGCATTGTAATAATTGGGAATGCTGTAGACACTTTTTAAAATTAATTAGTAAACAAAGTGTCAACAAATATTATCGGTACTTGTCGCTACCGCAAAAAATAACCAGAGTCGCCACTAATATATTTATCCCATCAAGGGAAAGGAATATCAGAGAACCTAATAGGAATAAGAACAAGATCTTACAACCAGAGAATAGGGTACGGGAGTTGGTTACGCGAGGGGAAGGTATTAGCACCCCTTACGTCCGTCGTACTCGATGGGAGCCACCTATATTTGTTTCTAACCAAAGGGTGTCTACTAATGGTTAAATCTAATGCCAAAGGGAAATGCATGCAGAAAGAGGAAAGGAAAACACGGGGAAAAGAAGGAATATTTACAAAATTGTGCTCGTTCAAGCCCCGCGACTTTATGCCTATGTATCCCTTTCAGGAATCTGAGCGCCGTAGTTCGGCTCATATGTTTTTATTTGTTTTGTATTTTTTAGTTGGGCGATGTTAACGTTCACACTCTTGCATAAGGTACGACCTACGATGCGATCAAGCGGAAATAACATGCCCTTAATGAAAGAAGAGTCGCCGACGAGGCGAAAAGAATTGGTTTGTGTTTTCTACTATCTAGTATCTAACTAATACTATTAGATTGACCAATCTGACAAAAATGCCCTTTGTTAAACAATTATTTACATACAAAAATGTACAATTTAGTACAATCACTTTTCTATTATCCAATGAAAATCAAGACTTTTGCCAAGTGTCACGCTATTACTGACACAATTTCAAATTTCACTTTTTTTTCTATTCCCCTCTTTTTAGATCTGTTTTTGTGAAAATTGAAATAAAAAACCAAACCTTAAACTTCTCACTCTTTTTCTTTCTTATCCATATTCATATTCTCCCAACCCTAACAGAAAAGAAATTTCCCAACAAAACTTTGCCCCTCTTCTCTCTCTTTTGATTTCTGCTTCAAGATGACCATACCATAATTCTCTCTCATATTCTCTCTCTTTTTCGTCAACAACAACAATCTCTCTTCTCTCTCTGGTCTTCAAACCAACACGGCCGAAATTCACCGTTAAATGGAAAACAAAGTGAAATCCTTCTCATCTTCCATTGCAATCTCTCTTTCACTCCTCATTTTATTCGTTCTCTCCATCTCTCATTAGCATAGGGTTCAATCCCTCTCATTCTCCAAACACATGAAAGAAGATGAATAGGGTTTCAGAAACCAGTTTGATTTTGGTTATTAATTGTGAAAATTTTGAGTTATCCAGCATTGAACCATCAACCACTTTCCTTAGTTCTTGCGCACTCAAACTCGATTCAAGTGTTTCAAACTCTATTGTGGTGAAGGTATATTATATTCTATTTTTCTGCTTGATTTGGATTGTGAATATCTTTTTTAATCATTTTAATTTTGTCTATGTTTGACTCTATTTTGTTTTCTTAACTTTCAGCAATTCTGATAAATTTTACTTACTTTCTGTTTCAATAAGATTGTTTAATATAAGAATTTTTGGGATTCAAAATGTTGATTTGCTGAAATAAACAAATTAGAGAAAAATAATATAATACTTTTTGTGAAAAATAATATAATATTTACAAAAGGTTTAATAGCTATTTACCCCCTACCATATGGGGCCTTTACGAAAAAACCCCTGTAAAAAAAAGTCACATGAATGACCCTATAATTTTGAAAAAGTTACTATTAAAACCTTCCCAATGCCAAGTCATCCAACATGCTGATGTGTCATTTTTTTCTATTTTTTCCATTTTCTTTAAATGCCACATGTGTTTATTCATTTATGTAAGGACAATTTTACCCTCAACCCTCCACTACAATTGTGCTGCATATTAGTCCAACTTCATTCTACAGAAATTAAAACGAGCTTCCTCCAAAATATGTCACCATAGATCCAATCTTCATCTGCATAAAGATCCTTCATAGATTCCAATCTCTATAAGCATAAATCATACCATATATGTCTTCTTCATCACCATTTCCAAGCACAAAAACTTAACTGGAAAATATCATCACTAGTTCACCTTAAATAAACTACTTCAGAACTGGTCCACACAATTTTCAATCCATATCATTAGCTCAACCGTAACTTCATCAAGTACTTCATTACCGATTCCTTTGAAGCAACAAACTTAAAGACGCATCTCAAAAAGACGAATCCGAACTTTGCATTCAAAGTTTCAGGCGAGCTATTCACAAATCGATTTCGAACAGAGGAAAGACGAATCGAACGACGTACCGGAGATATCCCGAATAAATCTTCATCTTCAAGAAGAGAGACGAGCAAAGAGGAATGATTCAAAGCTTTGTATTGAAGTTTAGGGTTCCCAATTTTGTTTGTATTTCATGATTTCTATGTTGGTTATTTGTTCGTGCGTGTTTGAGGAGACCGAGTGAGAGCGTTTGAGTTTGAATCCGAGAGAGATGACGTTTTCTCGGTTGTTGTTTGTTTTGTTTGAGTAAGATTCAGAAGTACAGAGAATACAGAGAGTGAATCAATTGAGTCATGATGAGAAGAGAGGGAGAGAACTGAGTGAGGCCGAGAGAGAAAGCATAACTGAGGATTTTTTGTGTGTGTGGTAGTGTTCTATTTTGTTGGTTTGGTTACAGAGATATAGAAGCAGAGAGAGATGACATTTGGGAAGAACAAAGGAATAGTGTTGTTGTTGAAGCAGAGAGAGAAATTGAAGAAGGTATGAATAGTGAGAGGGTTAAGGGTAAAATTGTCCTTACATAAATGAATAAATACATGTGGCACTTAAAGAAAATGGAAAAGACAGAAAAACAATGACACATCAGCATTTTGGATGACTTGCAATGAGGAAGGTTTTAATAGTGACTTTTTTAAAATTATAGGGTCATCCATGTGACTTTTTTTTACAGGGGGGTTTTCGTAAAGTCCCCATATGGCAGGGGGTAAATAGCTATTAACCCTTTACAAAATATCATAATTAAATTACCCGTGCGGGAGCACGAGTCTCTTACTAGTTTAATGTAGATAAGTGATGAACAAGTCCCACTACCGGGTCACTCACCCCCTCTCTACTTTGTTTTAACTCTGAGATTTGAACCACATGAGTGTGTGAATGGAAGAGAAACAGATTAGGGAATATACTCACTCGCTTCTTTCCATTGTGTAAATGAAAGCATGGTTCTCATCAATATTTATTAAGTGTTTTATGTGTTTTGGGTTGGTGCTTTTTAAAGGGAATTAATTTGCGATTTAAATCACACAAAAATATATAAGTGGTAGAGAAACAGAATAGGAAATACACTCACTCATTTCTCTCCCACTAAGGCAAGTTGTAGTGTGATTCACATCATTGTTTATTAGATGTTTTGAAGGTTGAAAGAAAAAGAAATGACAAAGGGGGGACTTTCCTAATGATTCTAACCTAATGATTGTTGTTTTATTAAGAAAAGAAAATGGGAGCCTAAGTCTAATTAATTGAACTTAATCAAAAGATTAATATTGAACTAATATCCTAAGGGAGATGAATAAGTAGAAGAAGGTGGAAAAGTCATTTAAGTTGACCAAAGTAAACTTTAACAACTAGGGATATTTTGGGGATTTCACAATATAAAGAAAATATTCACAAAATAAAAAAAATAAATCCTAAAATAACAAGAAAATATTCTCAAGCATTTTGGTATTTTTTATCAAGCTTAAAAACTATTTTTATGACTTAAAAACTAAAACTAGGTATTTTTTAATATTGTGAACCAATCAAAATTAGAGAAAAATAGCAAACAGTAATTAAAAATTCTAGAAAATATACCAATAGTCTCCTAAAATTTTAATTGGTCAAAAATATTTTTATTATTTTCTATAATACCTAAACAATTAAAATTGAATTAAAGTCTAAAACTAATAAAAAATTAAATTGAAAAAAACCTAAATGGGCCTTGGGGGTGAACTAGCAATATGGAATGAATTGGAAATTAGTTATAATGCTACTTGGGCTCAAATATGGGGTGTGCGAAAAGTTAATACGTGCCAGGCCCAATGTTATTCAACTATTATTTCAATTTTCTGAATTAAAACTAATAAAAAATAAAAAGAAATGAAGTGGACCAATAGAAACGTGACACTCCGAATATTCAAATTCAGAAAAAAAGCGCCAACTGCCACGTCAGTTTCGTCTCCCTCCTTCTTCCCAGGCCACCGTCCACCACCGTGAGTGGTGGTGGACCTTTCCAGAAATGAGAAATAGCTACATCATTCTCCTCGACACAGATTCTAAATATGGAACCAGATTCTACTAATTCAACATCAATTTCTCAGCTCGAAGCAAAAACTCTAAGAACCCTAAGTATTGATTTTATAATTAAATCCTTAACACGCATAATAAACAATCATACACTTAGGGTTAATGATCAACATGAAATTCTACACAGAATAGCATCAAGAATCACTCAAAACAATGATGATTTCATGTAGTTAGGGATTGAGGTTCACTTACTGATCGGAGCACCTCCGATGGGCCTTCAATGGACAAATCAAGACAAGATAAAGATCCAATTAGCTTAAGAGAACACCGATAAAGCAAAATAAATGCTTAATTGAACTTGAAACTTGCTCCAATGTGCAATCCGAGTCCAACTACCTTGTGAAGAAGATGAAGATCGAACTACTTGAATTCGTGATTACAGAAGTATAATAATGTTTCCAATAGCTTGAGGATGATGATTAGAAGGAAATTGAGTCATTAGATCCAAGAGATATGCACTGAATCAAGAAAATCGAAAATCCACCATTGATGAGCATAAGCAAGCTTCAAATTTGGAAATGATGGAAAATTTGCTATGAATTTTCATACAGAAGCAAGTTTGTAGTCTATTGATGATGATGGAGTGGAAAGAATTCAAGGAAATTGAGATAGAAGTTCAATTTGAGGAGGTGGAGTTTGGATGTAAATTTGAACAATTTTGGTGAAATGGTGGGTTAGAGCAATTTTGGAGGGAAGAAAGCTTTTATAGATGATCAATAGCTCGCTGAGGAAGCTTAAATTAGGTTCATGATCATTTGGTAATTTTCAGCTTTATTCAAACAAGTTTTTGGTGATGATAATGGATGAATTTGGCTTAGCATTATGAATTAAAGTTGTTGACAATTTGAAAATGAACAAATTTGTAGTTTATGACTTTTTCATTTGAGGTAATCTTGAGGTCCAAAACCTGGTCACAAACTAGGTCCAACACCTGAAATTGGACATGACCTATAATTGGCTTGCAAGGTCCCTACTTTGATCAATCATAACTTTTGACTCAAAACTCCAAATGATGCAAACCATATATTCTTGGAAAGATCTCATCAAGTACTTCAATTCTCAATTTTGAATTTTCTTCATATCTTGCCTTGGAAAAAAGTTATTCATGTGCAAAGTAGCCAAGAAAATACTAATTTTGTGGCCTTAGGCAAATTTCCAATTTTACCAAACTTTACTCCTTTTACACGCAACCTCCAATTTCTTGATTTCCTTGAATAATTATTTATCAAACATCATATCAACATAAAATATGACTAAAAATGGTTACGTTGACCAAAGAAAGTCCACAATTGACTTTTGTGTTGATTGATAGTTGACTTTTGACTGTTTTGACCAATTGAGAACCAATTCTTGATCAAAGCCTCTTGAAATATTTTGCCAAGCTTCAACATAGATCCTTAGACACCTTGAATCATATGGAAGCCAATGGAATCAATTTTTGCTCAAAAAGTCAACCAGAGATTGCCTTTGACCAAAACCCTAATTGTATGCCCAAATGAATTGAATCTTGTGAACAACCTTGAAATCCTAGAACCTTGGGATATTATTGAGCGATCATCAAATAAGCTTTAGGAGATGATAATGATATTTAGAACAAGATAATCCCCTTTGTGCTTGAGAAACCCTAATCTTGGCCCTTGATCCAACTGCTAGAGATTAACCAATGAATGCATGAGGTGAAATGACCTAATGGATGAAATGAATGCAATTGAATGCATAATCCAAATATTTTGATAGAGGGTAGGACAAATTTGGGGTATGACAGTACTCAAAGATTTATTAGAAAATTTTGAAGTCTTTCATTGATTAGAGTCTCTACAAATTTATATATAGTGTTAGTACTTTTTATTTTATAAAAAATAATTAACAAATAATTAACGATGTTCATCAAAATCATTAACAAATATAAAAAGGAAATTATTTTATAACTAAAAGATCAAGTAGAGTACTATTTTGTTAATGACATAGTAAATCAGCTGAAAACTATTAGCTTAAGTATTCCTAAATGTATTTGTATTTGTATTTATACTATACTTTCATACTTAGCTATATAAACACATTTCTTGTATTATTGAAGTTAATCAATGAAACAATAACTCTTTCCTTTATCTCCTTCTTCCTTTCTCTGTACTGTAACTACTTTGTAACTATTTTTTGATGTTCATGATAAGTGGTGCTGTCATCATTGACAAGGCATCAGAGCTTCAAAAGCTCTGGCAGCCATTTATCTTTTCCTCTGCAATTCACCAATTCTCCTACAATTTTATTCCCTTTCTACAATCTTGCTTTGATTGCGTGTTTCTTTGGTTGCTTCTTCCTCTTTATTTCTTCGTTTTATTTTGGTTTTATCGCACCTCTTGTTCTTTCTCGTATCAATAATGGCTACACTGAACTTCTCTGATTTCTCCACCAATTCCGCAAACCCGTACTACTTTTATCCCAATGAAAACCCCACTCTTGTTCTTGTTTCACCAACTCTCGGTGATAGAAAATATCTTACATGGTCCAGATCTATGCAAATCGCTCGAATTTCCAAGAACAAAGAAAAATTCATTGATGGAACCCTAAGATAAAACCTCTTGTTACCGATCCTTTGTATTCACCTTGGATTCGCTGCAATACAATGGTGCTAGCTTGGATTCAACGATCCATTTTGAATCGATTGCAAAATCTGTTTTGTGGATTGATACTGCAGCTGGAGTATGGAAGAACTTGAAGATGCATTTCTCCCATAAATTCATTTTTCGCATTTCAGATATTCAAGAAGAGTTGTATAAGTTTTGGCAAGGTACCCTTGATGTTTCCAATTATTGTACACAACTGAAAGTATCGTGGAATGAGCTTGAAAATTACCGTCCCCTTAAAACATGTTCTTGTGCAATTCCTTGCTCTTGTGATGTTGTTACATCCATCAAACGCTACAGAGGACAAGACTATGTGATTCTATTTCTTAAGGGTTTGAATGAAAATTTCATTCATTCAAAGTCCCAAATCATGATGATGAATCCATTACCTGATATTGGTAAAGTGTTTTCCCTTGTTATTCAACAAGAAAGGGAAATAAACAACTCTCTGTGACTATTCTGAGTGTTGGTAATTCATATGAAGCAACAACTCAACAAGTTCAAACTGTTAAACCTGCACATAATGCTAATGCTGCAAAAGGGAAATCACCTTACAATGCTTCTAAAGGACACACTCGAATCTGTACACATTATGGACGATCTAATCATACAGTTGATACATGTTTTATCGAACATGGTTATCCCCTAGGTTTTAAAATCAAAGGCAAATCAACTACTTCTGGTGCATCTTCTCCAGCTATGGCCAGTGTCAACAATACTGCAGAGACCACTTCCCCCAATCTTGGCTTCGCTTAAGACCAATATAACACCATATTGGAGCTTCTTCAACAGTCCAAGATCAATTCAAAGGCCAAATCAGTATTAACATCACCCTTTGTCTTAGCTTCACATGCTTCAACTGGCAATGGTAAGCAACCTAATATCTGGATATTGGACATAAGGGTGATCAGTGCATTTTGATGCATGTTCTTCCATGTTTGTACTCAAGCATTTCTTCGATTTGTTTTAATTATTTTTATGTTTTAATATGTTTTTATAATTTATTTTATTTTTGCACTTAATTGTTTTTTGTATTAATTTTTCAGCATTAGCAGCCTGCACGAATAAATTCATAACTGGAGCTTGGAGTATCGGATTGAAGTGTGCTACCAGTCGTTGGAAAGCTAAGAAAAAGATCTACGACTTTTGTTCAGAAGTCAGAAGCTAATTCGGACTCTAACAAGGCCAGAAAACTCGTTGAAGCTGCTGCATTATTTTTGTATTTTTGTTTGGGTTAGTTGTATTGGGCCTGGATCGTACATTTGACCCAGTTAGGTTGTGAAATGGGTTTGGTTGTTTTTACCTAGGTTAGGCTGCCGAAACACTATTCACGAAACACTGTTCATGTTACATTATTGACGAAATATTTTGAAGCTTGTACGAATTCATGAAGAACTAAACATCCAGGGTCGTTCTACTGTAGTTGCGTTTCTAACACTTTGAGGTTTTTGCTTTACCAATTCAATTTGTTTCTCTTTCAATCCTGTTGCTTGAATTTTATTTGCTTAATCTAATCTTCATTGGAACAGTTTTGATTAAATTTGTTGATTACATCCTAATCCTTGATCGCTTTTGACGTAGCATTTTCGTTAAATCGCGTAAGCAAAATCGTGTTTGCTTAATTCATGGTTGTTTTTAATCCATTTGCTTTATTCAGATATTAGGTGTGTTAATCTATATTATATCTTTTGCGCTTGTTAATTGATATAGCGATCGAATAGAGAACGAAGCCGCTTAGGGAATTGGTGAGGTAGAACTCAATGATTAGCCGAAACGTGAAACAATAGTTTGACTTATTTTCATAAACAGCTTATTTTTAGAATCACTTATTTTAAGCAATTTTTGTTTATCAGAAACCAAACCAACCCCCATCCCAATTTGATTTCAGTTAGTGATAACTAAGAATCCTTGAGAGACGATATTCGAGTTAAATTGTCGTTGTACTACGTTTTTGAAAAACTACTCGTTTTTGATCCGCGCGCAACAGCGGATCAATGGGCTACTGGTCATATTTCCCATAACATATCCTTATTCACTGAATATAAAAACATATCTCCCATATCAGTCAGTCTTCCTGATAGATCTCAAATCCATGCTACTATTTTTAGAATTGTTCATATTTCCAATTCCTTGACCTTGCATAATGTTATGTATATCCCTAGTTTCCATGTGAACCTTATTTCTATTGATAAGTTAGTTGCTAGCAATAATTATATGGTTCAATTCAATGATCACTCTTATCACATCATGCAGAGTCATTCCAAGGCAATGATTAGTATAACTGACCTTCAGTGAGGCTTATATGTCTTTGACTCTGCAGGAAGAATTCCTCTTACTCTTCTATTGCTAATAATACTTGCAATCTTTGGCATTTGCATTTAGGACACATATATGGTGTAGGTTTACAAAGTGCTTCTAAAGTTTTCCCTTTTATTTCATGTAATAACAAAGTTGTACCATGTGATTCATGGCACTTTGCTACGCAAAAGAAGCTTCCCTTTCCTACTAGCATTACTCATTCTAATTCTCCTTTTGATATATTACATGCTGATTTGTGGGGGCCTTTCTCCACTATATTTACTTTAGGTCACAATTATTTCTTAACCTTAGTAAATGATTTCTCTAGATATACATGGGTGATTTTTCTCAAAACTAAAGATCAAACAAAACCAAGTCTTATTCAGTTTATAGCATACATTCAAAATCAATTTCATAAGTCCCTTAAATGTCTTAGGTCTGACAATGGCACACAATTTGTAGCCATGACCTCCTTCTTTCAATCCAAAGGAATCATACATCAAAGGTCATGTATAGAAACCCCCAACAAAATGGGGTGGTGGAAAGGAAACATCAACATATTTTGAATGTTTATAGATCTTTATATTTTCATTATAATATCCCATTGCCCATGTGGAACTTTTATATTCAACAAGCAATCCACATAATCAATAGATTGCCCTCTCCTCTACTTAAATAAAAAAGTCCACATGAATTGTTGTTTAGTGAACCTCCTTATTTAATTCATTTAAAGGTTTTTGGATGTCTCTGCTTTGCTTCTACCATTTTGAATCATAGGATCCAATTTGATCCTCGTGCCAGAAAGTGTTTGTTTCTTGGTTATAAAGAAGGCATTAAAGGGTACATTGTATATGACTTGTAGCATCATAATATTCTTGTGTCTAGAAATGTCATTTTCTATGAACATAATTTTCCTTTAAAACAACATACATGATATAATCCTCCCCCCTAATGCACCACAATATCACACACTTGATGATGTTAATGTTGAGGCCCCTATCACTAGTACATAGGATAGGTCTCCTACTTCAAATATTTCCACTTTTTCAGACAACACTTTATTTTAAACAAAAAGATAATTTATGCAGACATATATGATACAAAAACAAATCAAATGGAATAACGACTATAGACTATAAAGCTCAAACTCGGACACGAGACACGATATAAACACAGACACGAAGACACTGCTAATGTAAAAAACATAGGATACAGACAAGCTATATATTAATAAAATAATGCAATTTATGAGCATAAAACTTATTACTTTCAATCAACAACAAAAATTAAATGGAGTACTTTAAATTAAGAAAGAAAGGAATGAGTATCGCAAGAGAAAGAGTGGAATACCAGTCATGGAGACACGGGTATATCGGCAAGCGGTGAAGATGAAAACAAACAAAAAAATGATAACAAACTGAGAAGATGAAAAAATAAGGAATACGAGTGGTTTTTGGAGTGGAGAAATGAAATATGAAAGGTAAGAAACAATTTTATTTTTTAAAATTATGAAAATTTGAAAGGTTGCAGTGTGCATTATTTGAAATAATGTGTCGTATCCGTGTCCGTTGCATTTTAATTTTTTCTTCTATTAGACTCTTCAAAAAATTGTCGGATACGTGTTGTACGTGTGTCGTACGCGTGTCGGTGTCTGATATGTGTCAGGTGCGGGAACACGCCTTCTGATTGACGTGTCGAAGCTTCATAAACTATAGAAGAAAATACAAGTAAATATCATCAATATGTAAACACTAAACACATACATGTAAAGAATGCTATTAAGAAAAGAATAAAATCATTTTCCCTTGGACAAGTAGAAATAATTGAAAACCAGTCAGAACAAATATAATTATCCAGAGCAAAATTAAAACAAAAAAACCTTCAAAGTCATTAAAAATCAAAGTTTGCATAATCCTAACAGTAACCGTAGGATCGCAAGCACACAGAAACTACACGCTAAACTTAAAGTCATTTAGAGTGTTTAAAGACTTTGATCTCTGCTTGTGTTTATGATAATTCCTTGTTCATGTTTGCAACCACACAGAAACAACACGCTAAAAGAAATAAACATAGAATAAACTCAACTCAAAAACTTGCCAGGTCGAACTAAATTCTCACACATCTAACATCGTTCTCAAGTCGATTAAGCTCTAACTTCATTGCATCCGAATCGTGAAGCACGGAGATCCTATTAGGGAGAGTGTATGAGATTAACAAAGACCTAACCTATGGTTTCCAAGCTCACCGAGTCCGAGAATAAAGGAGACAAGGGGTTTCTCTTCTTCTAGAAAGTATCATAGAGATAGAGGGCGTATGAGAGGGACGAAGATTGTTTCTTCTTCTCTTTGTCATATGAGGGAGACCAGGAATGAGATTGAAAAATGGCTTGTAAATGTGTTTCTTCTTCATATCAGGGTGTCTTAGATTATGAAATTTGTGTTAGAATAATAATACAAGTGCGAGTAAGGGGGAAAATAGTCTCACATTGGATAGAAATGTGGCGACTTGAGCATTTATAAGTTGAATAACTCACTCACCTATCATCTTAAAGTTTTGGATGGATAAGTGGTGTGTCTTTCAAAAAGGTGCATAGTCCTACACTATATATCAATGCACTTGTAAGATATGAGAGAGAGAGAAATTGAAAAGTTTTAAGTTAACTGAAAAAACTTTTCATTTTCATTTTTTTTTTTAATTTTGAGTTTTATATTTAAATTTTTATATTCGATCTATATCTATTAAGTATTTCATTTAAATCAATATTTATAATATTAGAATATAGATGATAAATTATTTGAATAAAATTTATATAATAAGATATTTAATATTTCAAATAAATAAATAAAATTTTTAGTTATATTTTTAGTAAAATAAAAAGCTACATTATCATTACAAAATTTAAGTTTTATAATCATTTAAAAAATGTTTAAAATATAATATTTTCCTCACTAAATTTTTTGACTAATATTATCATTTACATTTATGAAGAAATATGTGATGGAATTATTAAAGAGAAATACAATTTATCTCAAAATGATCATATTTGTTAGGGAGTTTGTGACAGATTATTTGTGAGGAAATGTTTTCATCACAAATTCCATCACTGATGTTCATTAATCTAAAATTTATCATATAAACCCTTTTTCGTCCTAAATTTCATCGCAATTTGTGAGGGATTTAATTCCCTCGCAAATTTCCATAACTAAAATGTGTTTTTTAAGTAGGGCCCCGTGATCAAAGCAATGTTAAGGGTGTTGTGGACCGCCCGAGCTCCCGCTGCCAGAGGGTCGTCGAAACCCTTCTGCTGCCAGGTCATCTGAGCCATTGTGCATACTCCTTATATATTTCCTGAAATGGAAAATGCATTGGATTAGAGTACCGCATTGTCTTATACAAAATTCATATACATTGTTATCATCAAAACACGAATATTGATCAGAACAAATCTTGTTCTAACAATCTCCCCCTTTTTGATGATGACAAAAACATATATAATTGATATGAATTTGCAATCAGAATATCAGATGACAAAAGACAATTACACAGATATAGCATAAGCATATAATCAGAGTGTGTGAATATGTTTCCCCCTGAGATTAACAATCTCCCCCTAAAATAAATACTAGAAGAATTTATAAATAAAAGACTTCCCTGAGTATTTTTCATTTCAGCAGAGACTTTCACTTCGCCTAGAACTTCAGAAAATTCAGAGCTTCTGCTTCTTGCTTCCATAGGACAGCTTCAGAGCTTTGAATTTCTTCTTAGTTGTCATAGCATGCTTGATTGAATCAGAACATTCATGAATGTATCAGAGCATCTTTACATCCTGAATTATTTCACAACATACTAGACAAAAATATCAGAACATGAATGTATCAGAGTATAACGTGAATGTGTTAGAGCATTCTTGATAACTATCATGTATCAGAGCATTCTTAATGAATAGCATTTATCAGAGCATATAAGATGAAGAAAATGTATCAGAGCATATTCTCAACCGAGAACATCAGAGCATTCTACGAATGACTGTCAGAACATTCTTCTTCTTGCTTATGATCTTGAAGCTTCACAGCACTAAGCTTGCTTCAATTTTTCAAGAGCATGCTTCTTTAGAGAATTGCCTTTCCTCATGTATTTGCTTCTCATTTTGAGCTTTTTCAGAATATCTTCAATCCTGCAAAAAGTCTCAAAGACATAGAACTTGCAAATAATGTTAGGAATGTTGAAACTTAATCCCAGCAACTGATATAATAAATCAAATCAATTATCATGTTTCTCCCCCTTTTTGTCATAACATCAAAAAGCATTAAAAAGATTCAGATGATAAAACAACATAAAGTGAAGAAGATAATATTTCATTGATTAATAAAATATATTAGAAGAATACAAGATGGATTGAAGCAGATGTAAGAAACAGATGCAAGAAACAAGAAGACATCTAAGACCAAGACACACTACGACTAGCCTAGTTTAGAAACTATCTTGGCCAGAAGGTTTTGAATCTCAGCAGTGCTCTCTGTCTGCGTCTTCATAAAAGACCTGAACTCATTGTGAGTTTCCTCATGCTTATCCAAACGAGAAGCAAGATCAGCTTGATTCTGTTGAAGAGCCTTCATGGTGTTCATCAAAACAGAAGGTCCAGCAGAAGAAGCATCAAAGCTATTGTCCAGAGCAGTAGGATTCTCAACAGCAGCATCGACCATAAGAACGTCAGCTTGATTTTCCTTAAGAGGAGGTTGCATAGCAGGATGATTCTCTATGGCTTGGTTCTCAGCATCAGCTTCTGCCTCAGAAGCATCTTCAGCAAACACAGGAGAAGGGATTTCAGAATCAGAATTCTCAAGAGCCAGAAGAATTTCAGCTAAATTCTTTGGAGGTGAAGGAGCAACAGGTTTTGATGGGTATTCAACTTCTGGATATACCATATTTGGTGCCTTAGCAGAGGGATTCTCCCTTAACCAGTTGAATAAGAACATAAAATCTCCAGTCAGAACATGATAACTAGGCTTCCACACAACCATAGCCAAAGGATGAACTTCTTCAAGCTCATCAACAAACTTCTTCTCCTCAAGAGATTTCCTATTTCTGATGGGGCAGAAATAGCAGTATTCATAATCCCTTAGAAACTCAAAAGGGCCGGGAGCTTCTGCTTCACATTTCTTCTGAAGCTTCAGAAGGTCAAAATTGAACTCCCTTCTGAAAGCTCTCTAGAGACTCCTTGTAGCAACATAATCCGTCCTGGCATTATGTGCAACCTGCAGTTAATATAAATCTAGTAACTTTTTCTGATTTTTTTGATAATCGGCAATTAAAAGGAAATATTTTTTCAATTTTTGTTATAGCTATTGCAGTCGCTGAAGCGGCTATCGGACTGGCTATTGTTTCCTCAATTGCTCGTAACAGAAAATCAACCCGTATCAATCAATCGAATTTGTTGAATAAATAGCATTAATCATAAAAAAAAGTTGAATTTCAAATAGTGTAATATTAATCAATTCATTTTAGTATTTATTCGATAAAACTTATGATCATATCATGTTTGCATTGCCTAAATGATAAGAAATCAAAGTATCCTGGTCCTCTTCTATTCGCTCTTCTAAATTTATCTAGACGTCTTGTTTTATTAACAGTTAACAATAACAATATTATCACAAATCATTGATTCATCTGGTATATAAATATACGATTCATTTACGAGTTTACTAGATCGATCATTTTCATTTTTGAACATCTAAAATTACTATAGATAGAATGTCACATTCAGTAAAGATTTATGATACATGTATAGGATGTACTCAATGTGTCCGAGCCTGTCCCACAGATGTATTAGAAATGATACCTTGGGATGGATGTAAAGCTAAGCAAATAGCTTTTGCCCCAAGAACAGAGGACTGTGTTGGTTGTAAGAGGTGTGAGTCCGCTTGTCCGACAGATTTCCTAAGTGTTCGAGTTTATTTATGGCATGAAACAACTCGAAGTATGGGTCTAGCTTATTGATACGTTTCAAAAAACACCACAGGAATACCTTTTTTACTGGCAAAAACTCGTGCTCAAAATAAAATCTTTTCTATTTTATTTTGAGCGCGGGTTTTTCTGGCCCAAGTGTATCTTATTTTTATCACGAATTATTTTCCTTGGTTAACAATAGTTGTTGTTTTTCCAATAGCCGCAGGTTCCTTCATTTTCTTATTTCCTCATAGGGGAAATAAGGTAATTAGGTGGTATAGCATTTGTATATGCTTAATCGATCTCCTTCTAACAACCTATACATTTTGTTATCATTTCCAATTGGATGATCCACTAATTCAACTTCCGGAGAATTCTAAATGGATCAATTTTTTTGATTTTTACTGGAGATTAGGAATAGATGGACTCTCTATAGGACCTATTTTACTCACGGGATTTATAACTACTATAGCCACTTTAGCGGCTCAGCCGGTTACTCGAGAATACCGATTATTCTATTTCCTGATGTTAGCAATGTATAGCGGTCAAATAGGACCATTTTCTTCTCGAGACATTTTACTTTTTTTCATCATGTGGGAATTGGAATTAATTCCCGTTTATCTACTTTTATCCATGTGGGGGGGAAAGAAACGTTTGTATTCAGCTACAAAGTTTATTTTGTACACTGCAGGAGCTTCTGTTTTTTTATTAATGGGAATTCTGGGTATCGGTTTATATGGCTCTAATGAACCAACATTAAATTTTGAAACATTAATTAATCAATCGTATCCCGTGGCACTAGAAATAATATTCTATATGGCCTTTCTTATTGCTTTTGCTGTCAAATCGCCGATTATACCCTTACATACATGGTTACCAGATACCCACGGAGAGGCACATTACAGCACTTGTATGCTTTTAGCCGGAATCTTATTAAAAATGGGAGCGTATGGGTTGGTTCGAATTAATATGGAATTTTTTTCCCACGCTAATTCCATATTTTGCCCCTGGTTAATGATATTAGGTTCTATTCAAATAATCTATGCCGCTTCAACATCTTTTGGTCAGCGTAATTTAAAAAAAAGAATAGCTTATTCTTCGGTATCTCATATGGGTTTTATAATTCTAGGAATTGGTTCTATAAGTGATACTGGTCTCAACGGGGCCATTTTACAAATAATATCTCATGGATTTATTGGCGCTGCCCTTTTTTTCTTGGCAGGAACTAGTTATGATAGACTGCGTCTTCTTTATCTTGACGAAATGGGCGGAATGGCTATCCCCATGCCAAAAATATTCACTATTTTCACTATCTTATCAATGGCTTCTCTTGCATTGCCTGGCATGAGCGGTTTTGTTGCAGAATTGATAGTTTTTTTTGGAATAATTACTAGTCAAAAATATCTTTTCATGATGAAAATACTAATTACTTTTGTAACAACAATTGGAATGATATTCACTCCTATTTATTTATTATCTATCTTACGGCAGATGTTCTATGGATACAAGTTTTTTAATCCACCAAACTCTTCTTTTTTTGATTCTGGGCCCAGAGAATTATTTATTTCAATTTCTCTCCTTATACCCATACTAGGTATTGGTATTTATCCAGATTTCATTTTCTCATTTTCGGTTGACAAGGTTGAAGCTATTCTATCTCATTTTTGATGGATGATTTTTGTCAATCAATCAATAAAAAAGATAAAAAAATCTTTTTCCGTTACATTCACTTAAAAATATGTTTGTTGTTTGTGAGAATCCCTTGAATCATTACATTACTTGATTGAAAGGGTTCTCGACGATTTATGGAAAGCATATAAATATATACTTTCCATATTTTTATTTCTCAGGTTCTTTACTCATTTTTAGTCAATTAGATGTAAATGAACCATAACTATGTAGTCCTATTCCTAATAGATTGATCCCCAAATAACATATCCAAATTATAAGAAATCCTAAAGAAGCCACTATTGAAGAATTTACACCTTTTAATCTTTTATTTTTTATAGTATGTAAATAAATTGCGAATATGGTCCAAGTAATAAAGGCCCAAGTTTCCTTTGGATCCCAATTCCAATAGGAACCCCATGCCTCGTTATCCCATACTGCTCCTGAAAGAATACCTAACTGATAGAAGGAACATCTTGCTTACGCTTTGTCCTTCTTTCTTTTTGAGAGGCAGCTTCTGGTAAATCTTCTACTATACCATCCTTGGTAGATGGAAGCTTCTGCCTGCTTGTCTTCATCTTAGTATCCACAGAACCATCCTGTTTGAGAATATTAAGGTAATGAACCTTAATATCTGGTTGTTCATTGAGAAAGAACAACTCAAACTCAGCAAGAACTGGACCTCTTCTGTTTCTAACATTTGGATCTGGTTTAGGAGCAGTACCAATAGCTTGAATAAGACCCATTTTCTTCAAAGAAGTAGCATTCAAGACACTCCCATTGATTGTATATGGATCCTTGACTATTCCAGCATTTTCCAACTCTTCAACCATCTTGGTTTGAACCAGAAGATTGGTAATAATCCTTCCAAAAGAAATAACAGTTCCTTTCTTCTTTGATTTGCTCTCATCTCGAGAGTCCTTTACAGCATTCCACAAGTGATTAAAAATAATGTAGGTAACATCAACCTTCTTATTTGTACCTAGGTAGTACATGATGTATTGTTGATTGTTGTTGACGAAATCAGAAGAACTGGTTGATTTCCTGTGGTAGAAACAACCTAGAAGAATCTTTGTCCATACTTTGTATATGTCCTTCAGATCTTTCACTCTAGTTGATTTCTTTCCATCAGTAAAGATTTCAGCATAGACTGCATCCCAGTTTGTTCTTAAGGTTGCTTCAGTCTCACCTTCAGCATTCATCAAATCAAACAACATTCTCAGTGTGTTTTCAGTGATGGAGAAGAACCTTCCATGAACAAACAAAACTATGGCTTTAGGGATAACAAATGCATGAACCTAGAACTCCTTCATAAGGTCTGGATATACTGGTCCACAGAATTTAAGAAACAAAGACGACCAATTCTGAAAAACCAAATTGTATTTGATATGGATTTGATGTTCTTCCAGATTATCAACATCAACCATCAGTTTACATACAACCTCTAGTTGATCCCGAGGAATAGAGCAAGTGATCATTGGAATGAGTTCATGTTCTTGTTCTTGTTGTTGAGATGAAGAACCATCAATTTGTGATGAAGAAGCAGCCATTGACACTTTGCTGAGATTCTTGGTTTTCCTTTTAGGGTAAGAGAATAGGGAAAAAAGATTGCAGAAATGCATACACAATGGAGAGAATGAGTGCGTAAAAGAGAGAATGATATGAGAGGGCGGTTTAAATAGACACGGATTTGAAAACTAAATGCAATTAAATTCTGAGAATGAACAGTTACGAAATGCAGAAAATCAATGCATTTAATGTTGAGTGACGTTAGGGTAAAACGGGATATTTGAAATGATTTGCACAGTTACCTAGGGTGGCGTCTCATCAGCTGCACGCATGCTTGTCCCTTTAGAGTGAACACGTGTTCATCTTATGGAATAGCTAGTGACAACTGTTTTGCTTTAAAAGAGATTCTGAATCAACTTAGACATATGAAACGTTAGCTATAACAGAATCAGAATATCTAACTGACTAACAATCAGAACTTCTTATAAAAAAAACTTATCATTTCAAATCTAGTCCATATAACAGAACTTCTAATCCTTTCATTCTGGGCATAAATCCATACTGATATTCTTCAGAATGAACTTAAACCTATCTTCAGCAAGGGGTTTTATAAAGATATCAGCCCATTGATGGTCTGTATCAACAAAGTTTAAAGATAGAACACCCTTCTAAACATAGTCCCTAATGAAATGATGTTTAATCTCAATATGTTTAGCTTTGGAATGTAAAATTGGATTCTTAGATAAACATATAGCAGAAGTATTATCACAGAAGATAGGAATTTTATTCTCATATATCTGATAATCTTCTAGCTGACTCTTCATCCAGAGCATCTGTGTACTTGTCATACCCCAAAATTTGCCCATCTCATTTCTCTTGTTCAAACTCAGATCAAGATACAAAGCTCAAAGACACCTCTCCTAAACAAACAACCCACAACTAGGGTTTTTTGCTTCTCTTAAAGAACAATAAAGTTATGACAATTCAAGTGGACCTCATAATCTCTTATATGCCTCAAATAATCCTCATACCAAGTTTCAAGCTCTGATTCATAAGGTTACTCATTCAACTACTCAAACAGTCAACAGTCGACTGATTTGACCTAAAAGTCAACTAAGGTCAAAATACAGTCAAAATGTCTGATTTTTGGTCAACATCAGCATTTTAATGTTAGATTCATCATTTGATCAAGGTTTGATCATGGTTCATCAAGAAAAGCTCCAAAATCATCAAAAACCTAAGTTTCTAAATTAGGGTTTTTAACTAAAAGTCAACCTAACTTTGACTGACCATATCTCTTTCATACTTTATCAAAAATTCTCCAACCAAAGCCTATTCTCAAGGAAATTTCCTTCTCTACAACTTTGATGTTGGGCTCAAGGTCAAAAAATGCTCCCGCATAAGAGATATAAGCCAAAACGTTACAGGTCCTTCTAGAAGCTCGCAAAAAGCAGTTTTTTGTCAGAAGCCATAACTCCAAGATAAAATCTCCGAATGACAAATGTGTTCCAAAATGTCTTATAGAGGACATCGTGAGCTTTCCAAAAAGTCCTAGAACACCTTCATAGGATCAAAATTGAGTGAGTTATGATCGACATAAGTTAGGTAAAAATCAAGAGGTGCACAAAAGCCTAAGTGAGTAATTTTTTATTTTTGAACCAATGGGCCTAGCTTTTGGACTTTAAACTCATCCATTGGCTAATTCAAGACCTCTAAGTCAATTATTTAATTTTTATGACTTTTATTTATATTTATATGAATTTTTATTCATTTAAATATTAAGTAAATCATTAAAAATAAGAATTAAATGGATTAAATTCTAAATGATATCCTAAATCCATCTATAAGTCCAAAAAGCAAATCTTGGAGCTAAAGAAAGCGTGCAAGGATGATTGGAAATTGATTAGCTTGATTGAAGACCAAAATAGAATGCTTCCATATCTCTTCCAAATCAAATCTCAATCTCCAAAAATATGGAGATTTGATGCAAATTTCTTGACCTAATTCGTTTCCCATATATATGTGGGCATGATCAGAAGAAAAGAGGAGGATTTTGGTGGAGAAAAACCCTGTTCAAGCTTCAAAAAAATCGTGATATACATGGAGGTAGCAGTGAAGTTTGGAGCGTGATTAAGGTCATTCCAGGCATCCAGGAAGGCCCCTCGTTCCCTTCTGAAGCTAATTGCATCGTCACTATCAAACATAGCACACAGAACCGTAAGCATACATTCACGGTTTGAGCCTTTAAATTTTGCAATCGATTTCGTTTTTCTTACATTATAAATATGGTTTGAATACATGTACGTGTTTGTGACGATGTTTGCAAAGTTTCTGGGCGATTTAATTTGAGTTTAAGCGCAGGAGCTATGGTCCGCCATTGTTAGGTCGAGGAAGCTTTGATTTGGGGCTTTAAGGTGAAGACAAAATTAGCCAAAACCGAGGATGCCATTAGACTCGTGAGGTTCTATATGTTCAATCTGGGTTACCTTTTTGTGTTTATTGATAAATGTTTGCAGGTTTTGGAACTGAAGGCCAATGGCCACGCGCATGAATCGTTGCCCTAGCTTCATGGGGAAGACGAAGGCAGAGGCGCGAAGTCTGTTTTTGTTTTAAATTTTCTTATTTTGTTTCGTGTTATATTATTATGGATGTGTGTTAATGTCAATTAACGAAGCCAGCGCAGGTGGTAATGCGTGGTTTTAGCCTTTAGCAAGAGTGTCTGGGTTCGATACCCAGGTGAGACAATTTGTTTTTTTGAGCTGTACTTCTATAGGATCCTATGCGCCTCATGCATAAAGGATTACAGTGGACCTCCGCGTGGCAGCCTTCTGATGTCAACTCTCAAGGATCCGACGCCTACAAGAATTGAAGGACCACCATGGACCTTCAGAACTCAACCGCACCTAATCAAAGCTGAGTATTTCTTACATTTTTTTATTTTTATTTATTACATAATTGTTTTATTGATTTTATTTTTCTTTATTTCCTTTTTTCCCATTATTAAATTATCTTTAATCAAAAAATGTAATATTTTAAATATTTTTTTATTTTTTATCGAAGACTCGATTTTTTCTACAATTCTATCGATAATTGTTTTTATATTCAATTCTTTTTACAAAAACTTAATCAATTTGATAATCGGGATTTTTATCCAATAGTTATTTGATTGATATGTGTTAAATCGAATTCTCGATTCTTTGAGAATCTTTAATGATTATTGGAAATAATAAGGTTATTTTATATTTCGTCCAATTAGGGTTTGTGTATTTTCAGTCGATGCACTAACATTTTTCTTCTTCGTGCCGAATTTTCAGGGTTAATCAAGATCTTTCAGCCACGCGCCCTATCAGATCAAAAAAGCTAAGTTTTCTAATTTCTCTTGTTTAAATATCATTTTATTTTTATTTTATTTTATTTTGCCTTTTAATAGGGTTTGCCTCAATAGCCATTGAATCTGTAATACACTAACCTTTGTTTATTTTCCCTTTAATTTTCAGAGTCGATTGAGAGTTTGAGGGGATCAAGGCATTCAAGGGTTTATCTTAATTATTGTTCCCTCTTATTTTTTGTCTTTTATTTCTCTTCCCCGCAGGTGTTTATTGTAAAAGGACATTATGTTTTTCTGTCTTTATTTTTTAACTGCGTGGTTAGTAATCTTAGGGAGTGCAAGCCTTGTTTAAAACAAATTAGCTCACTAATTATAAGATAAATAACTGAATTGAATCACGTGATTGTTGCACCCACACACTTTTAGGGTAATCCCTCTGGTTGCCTTGTTGCCTTATACTGTTGCCTTAATTGTTGCCTGTTGCCTCTAAGTGTACTAAATAGTCAAGTCCCTCAATTCCGAGGATACCTCAAGCAAGGTTGCCTTAAAGAATATAAATCATCTAGTCCCTCGATGTTGCCTCGGAAAAATAAGATGATTGTCCCATTGCTAAGGTATCCTCGCATGATGCCTAAAATATTAATGACTATTATATCCTTCCCTTAGACTACCTGCTTTCTTTATGGCATGGGACAGTCTTATGGCAAGCGATAATTTCGATGACCCTTCACATCCAATTGAAAGACTTCCTGCCCTCTCATGGTATGGATAGACCCTTTCGCCCTGAAAAGCTAAAAGAAAAAATTTCAAAACTTAGGGTAGTTGCTACTAGTTGCTTGCTCTAAAATTCAAAACTCTTTCCACTCTTCTTCAAAAATCAAATTCAAAAAGACTACGCTTATTTACAAGCTAAAGCTCTTCTTCAAAAATCTCTTCAAACATTTCAAACAATTCAACAGTGAGCTAAGAAATTAAGAGCCCATGGATAACCATGGATACAAAGGATGCCTTACACCTTCCCTTTGTATAACTTACCCCCCGAACTCAAAATCTTTTTAAAAGGTCTTTTCCTGTTCTTTTAGCCTTTCTGATGTTTTGGATAAAATAAAAGTCGGTGGCGACTCTTGCTTAACCGCGACATTTCGATAAAAAGTCAGTTCAACGTATTACAGAACTGGCGATTCTGCTGGGGATTTTCGATTAAAAAGAGGGGTTACCTTAAAAGTTTAGGATTCACTTAAAATGTTTTCTATTGTTTGCTTTGTTTGCTTTATTTTTGCAGGGCTGTTTTGGTTATTTTGCTGTGTGAAAGATCCTAACCCGGATCTGAGTACCTTAGGTAAATGGCATGAGATCAAGGAGACTGCACAGCGTATACTGATGTGGTTGATCTGATGGCCATCGTTAGTGTGACACATTGGTTTGTCCTGGAATTCCTTGGGATCCGACCTGAGGAAATGCTTGGCTGCCGCGTGGTGTCATTAAGCACTAATTTGCCCTTAGAACCTTAGTCGAACTTGACTTTGGCCTATTAGAAAGTAGCGAGATAGCTGGCTTTGGTTCCGACTGAAGTTGGTTGATACTCGAAGCTACACTCATATGGACTGGACTTTCAGGACCTTTTCGGTTGGCGATTCGATTGCTGAACTGAGATAAGCGCCTTCGAGAAAGGTCAATGATATGAGCTCCCTAGAACCCGATCTTTGTATAGGACATGTTTGAACCGAATAAACTTCAGGGGAAGGGTATGCACCTCTGGACTACATGCAAGCCTAACCATAAGGCAAAATTGTGTGATTTGTTTGTGTTTGTTATCTACTTGACATCATGACATCATAAGCATCATAACATCATGACTAACCATTCAAGGACCAAAGAATTCATCTTTGTTCTATTTTGTAGGTCATGGAGACTAGAAACACCATTCGAGTTAACTTTGTGAAGATACCTTCCGAGCTGAAAGAGTTGGTATTAGAGATTCCTAGAGGTTCCCGATTCCCTGAAAGACATGGTCTCTTGCCCAGTTTGGTTACCTCAGGTTTTGATGAAGAGATGATGAGTGTACTGTTTCAATTCTTCGATCCCGAGCATCATTGTTTTACTTTTCCAGATTATCAGTTGGTGCCTACTATGGAGGAGTTTTCTGACATACTTGGACTCTCTATCCGAGATCAGATCCCGTTCACTGGTTTGGAAGAAATTCCAAAATTGGAAGTTATCGCTTCTGCTTTACATCTTAAGAAGTCTGATATTGAAGGTCATTGGGAAACCAGAAGTGGAGTCAAAGGATTCCTCGCTAAGTTCTTATTAGGAAAAGCTCGCATGTTTTTGAAGTCCATGAGTTATCAAGCCTTCGAAGACATTTTAGCTTTATTCATTTATGGTTTAGTATTATTCCCTAATCCTGATCAGTTTATTGATGTGCATGCCATAAAGATATTTCTGACACGCAACCCAGTTCCTACTTTGCTTGGAGACATCCTACACTCTCTTCACACTCGTACTATGAAGAAACGAGGGACTCTTATGTGTTGCATACCTTTGCTATATAAGTGGGTTATTTCGCACTTTCCTCGCTCAGTAATGAGGAACGACCAAAGGCTGAAATGGCATAAAAGGATAATGTCACTTTCTCATTCTGATATCCGTTGACTTTCTTTATCCAAGGAGAATGTTACTATCATCGACCGCTGTGGACAATATCCTAATGTGCCTTTACTTGGCATACGAGGAGGTATTACTTATAATCCTTGCTTGGCGCTGCGTCAGTTTGGTTACGCTCGAAGAGATGGTCCTCATCAGATGCTCATACAAGGGATTGTGTTTGATTATGAAGATGATGCTCAGAATCACCGCCGGAAATTTATACGAGCATGGGATATGGTGAACAGAATTGATAGCAAGAGCTTGGGGCAAAGGAACTCCATTCCTTTAGGACCTTACCTCAGATGGGTGCGCACTCGTGCTCAACGCCTCATCATGCCTTATCCATATGTCCTACCTGTGATAGTGGAACTTGATTGCGAGGAAAAGGTTCCTCAAGTTATTGCTCATCCAGACATGCCAACTGACATCGAAGAATTAAAGAGATCTTGGATTCAACTAAAGGAGGAAAGAGATACTTTTGAAGCTCAATTCCGCGCTGAAGAAAAGAAAGTATTAGAGCTCACAAAACTACTTCATGCGGAGCAAGGCATCAACAACTTCATTGGTTCAAAAAGGAAGCGTCCATGGGAGACTTGAAGACTTTTTATCTTTATTATTATATTTTTATTCCTAGTTTTATGACTTTATTTTATTTTTTGATTTTATGCTTTCATTATTGTAAAAGATAACAATAAAAAAATTTACAATTTTTTTCTTAAGCATTATTAATAAAGTTTCTTTTTGTGTGGTTTTAAACAAATTTGAATTCCAAGGTCCTCGAAAACATTATATATGCATAATCATATCATTCATAAACATTACATCACGGGTTTCATAAAAGCAAATGCCTCATCTTTCCGCTGTTTATTTCAGTGAGAAAATGGATCTCGAACAATCTGTCAAAAATCTTCAGACTCAGAATAACCAGTTCCAAAAAATAATCTTTCACTTGGCCAAGGGGCAAGAAGAATTAAAGGCACTTCTGATCGAGAAGGAGAAGGATCAACATAGGCAGCAAGATGGTCAAGACAAATGGAAATCCAAACCCAAGCGATCATTCGTTCCGTTGCACATGCCGCTGTCTCAAGTTCTGCAACAACTGCTCAATCAGAACTTGATAACTCTATTGCCTCTGTATTCAATTCCTATAAATCCTGCTCCTGGGTACAAGTATCACGCGAGATGTGCCTATCATTAGAATAGTCCCGGTCATGATACAGAGGATTGTGGACCATTGAAGCATAAGATCCAAGATTTAATTGACGACAAGATCATTGACTTCAACTCACCTGAGAAGTCCTACGTGGCTAATACTGTGTACAACCAGAAAGGTCGAGATAAACACAACCAGCAGTTTGAGGGAGTTCTAATCTCCACACCAGCATCACAACCACAACGTAAACATAACGCGTCTAAAAGGCAATTCACAAAGATCAACATGACTTTGGCTTAAGCGTTGCAATAGATGCTGAAGAAAGGGCTAATTACTTTGAAGGACCCCCCGAGGAATCCTAGTACTTCCTCTTCTCGTTATAATCCTAATGCAAGGTGTGCATATCACTCTAATAGTCCTGGACATGACACCGACAATTGCTGGACATTGAGGAACAAGATTCAAGACATGATTGATGCTGGTGAAATTGAATTCAATCATCCCAAGACTCCTGTAGTGATCACTGCTCCCATGCCTAATCACGACAAGACCGATTAAATGTCTAGAAGGATGAACTTTTTAGATCATTAGATTTACTTTCATTTGCAATTTCTTTCCTGTTTGTTTGAACATTCGACTTATGATAGACATTATCTTGTTTTAATAATCATCATTAGTGCATTGCATATGTTTGTCTTGAATAAATTATTTCGCTATCACTCACTTTAAATTATGTCTTTACTTTGCATATATTTTGTGATATTCAACTCCTGCTAAGCTGCAAGCCTTTTAAGGGAGGATGACGAAAACGATACCGCAACCTCATACAATATGCTTTCGAACAGACTATGCTGACGATGTACAGGCATTGTTTCAATTCCTAAACAGTGGAGATATAAGGATGATAATCCCTCATCAACCCCTTTGAGTCTAAGGAGTAGAAGTTTCTTTCTCATACGAATTAAACCCTTAATCACAACTTGGGGCAGGGTAGTTACTCAGTTAACTCAATTATACTAGCTATTGTTTATGCAAATAATGATGGGTTCCCGCAACCAGTAAGTCATGCAGTCAATATCCACAAAAAAGAAAAAAGCTGTTAAGTCAAAACCTATGAAGGATACTTATCGAAAGGCCGAAACATCCCGCTGACTGTAATCTCAAAATAAACAGTTCAGGCAAAAGTTAGGGATAACAAAGTCAAAAAGGAGGTTGCTAAAAACCCCCGACAAAAGAAAACATTTCCAAAGAGGTCACTGCAAATCCTCGACAAAAAGAAAATTACAAAAAGGATGATTGTCTGTCCAAATAAACTGTCGGTGCTTCAACCATCATCAAATATCAAAGTTACAACTTCAAGCTTTGCTAAGGCCTAAACGAAGAGTTAATTGAGCATAGGGTTGAAGAACATTACGAAGATGGGGATGGGTACAAATAAATTTTGAGCCGTTATCCTTTGTTTCTTAAACCGTGAACCAAGCCACGTTACAACCGTTGAAAGTCCTAACTGAAGCAGGGTTAGTTCGAAAGCATACTGTCACCAAAAGGGTATCCTGACTCCTTAAGGTTTATCATAAATGCTGAGTTGATATTTCGTTTTACAAACATCACGTTTTTACAAATATCACGCTTTTACATCTCCTGTTTTAATGTTTTTCAAAAACTCAAGACAGGCGTATGCATTGCATCTCATGAATTCATTATTAAACATATTCTACTACATAATTTCAAATGTTAGCAACAGAAAGAATTTGCACAGGGTATGACTAAATGACTCAAAGTTATCCCGACCAACAAAGATTACTCCAAGAAGTAATGTCTCCTACGTATACAAGGGGCATGGCACGTTTTGCCCAATCAATATGGGGCAATCAAGTCAAGATTCCAAGAATCTCTCAAATGCCAAACAATCAAAAGGCATGCATCTCGAGTGGGTTTCAAACTATTTCCCGATCAATCCGGGGCAATCAAGTCAAGATTATGAGAATCTCTCAAAGATGACAAAGCAATCCGGGGCATGCATCCAAGTAGATATGAAGCTACTTCCCAATCAACATGGGGCATTGTCTTGGGCCTATGATTACTAGGGGCATGACGCCCATAGTACACATCTCATAAAGTCCTCGCGAGGCGAATCTTTCCAAAGTCCCTACTAGCAGGGGCAAATATATGCAAGTCCAGTTTGCCATCTTGATCAATACTCAGTGGTGTGTCCTAATCAATACAAATCTAGGAATGGTAGTTACTATAATACTGGGGGCAATGTTCAAGGCATCCATGCCTTCCCACAACTCTGGCTTCACAAGATCATATCCCCAAAGAGTAATCATTAAGAAGATATCTTCAAATGTTCTCGTCCCAACAAAGACTTAGCTCCTCAACGGAGTTTACATCTTCAACACTGCCGGTTCCCTGACACTTTTCTCTCCTCCAACATGGTTTATTAATATCTCTTATCCCCAGTCAGGGTACATCAAGATTAATGGTTCTCATCCCCAAGCAGAAATCATAAATCCCCAGCTGAGCATCTCCAAGACAAGATCAAACATCAAAATCACAACAATACAAAGATTTATTTTCTCAAAACACGCCAAACAACATCAGTCATACATCATATACATCACATACGTATTCATACATTACATACATTACTTCATGGTAAACATACAGGCTTCTCATTTACTTTAAGAGACTCGTCATATAATACATGCATCATGACATTGCATAAAGACTAACTTTACTTTTTTCAAGACACAGGTACAAGTAGATAAACAAAATCTCCAATTTTCAAAGATCTAATTCAGTTACTACGTACGGTACTGACACGGTCGACGCTCAAAGATCTAATTCTATCATCACGAACGGTGTAGACACGATCATTTCCAAAGATCTAATTCAGTTACTACGAACGATACTGACACGATCAACTCTCAGAGATCTAATTCCATCATCACGAACGGTGTGGACACGATAACCTTTTCCTAAGTCTAATTCAGTTACTACAAACGGTGCTGACACGACAAGAGATCTAATTCCATCATCACGAACGGTATGGACACGATCATCTCTCCAAGATCTAATTCAGTTACTACGAACGTTACTGACACGGTCAACTCTCTAAGATCTAATTCTATCATCACGAATGGTGTAGACACGGTCATCTTTCCAAGATCTAATTCAGTCACTACGAACGGTACTGACACGGTCAACCTTCCAAGAGCTGAGTCCATCATCACGAACGGTGTGGACAAGATCATCTCTCCAAGTCTAATTCAGTTATTACGAACGGTACTGACACAACAAAAATATCTAATTCAGTTACTACGAACGGTGCTGACACGATCGACCTTCAAAGATCTAATTCTATCATCACAAACGGTGTAGACACAATCAACTTTTCCAAAGTCTAATTCATTTACTACGAACGGTGTTGACACGACTAGTCTCCAACAAACACTTCTCAATACAAAGGATCCGGTCTAATGCACGACCCATCCTTCAGCCTAACGCACGGCTTTCCAGACATCTACCGATGCAAATGGGATCCGGTCTAACGCACGACCCATCCTTCAGTCTAAAGTACGACTCATCCTAAGTACATCCTTCAGTCTAACGTACGACTCATCCTAAGTACATCCTCCAGTCTAACGTACGACTCATCCTAAGTATATCCTTCAGATACGATCTAACGTACGACGTATTCTGACTCTCAAGTCTATCGAGCCGGATGGCATCTTTAAAGCCCATCTCAACCAAGTCTCTCAACATCTGGATGGCATCTTTAAGCCCATCTCCGATAATACTCTTCCTGGATAGCATCTTTAAGCCCATCTCCGACAAAGGTCCCTATCTCAGCAAAGGCAAATTTCTTGGTATTCTAGTGTTCAATCCTCTTCTACCTTCAGATTCCGACAGGCACACATGCCAATCTACATCTTCAGATATAAGAAAATTGAACATGGGCAGCTGTCATACCCCAAAATTTTCCCATCTCATTTCTCTTGTTCAAACTCAGATCAAGGTACAAAGCTCAAAGACACATCTCCTAAACAAACAACCCACAACTAGGGTTTTTTGCTTCTCTTCAAGAAAAATAAAGTTATGACAATTCAGGTGGACCTCATAATCTCTCATATGCCTCAAAGAATCCTCATAACAAGTTTGAAGCTCTGATTCATAAGGTTACTCAGTCAACTACTCAAACAGTCAACAGTCGACTAATTTGACCTAAAAGTCAACTAAGGTCAAAATACAGTCAAAATGTCTGTTTTTGGTCAACATCAGCATTTTAAGGTTAGATTCATCATATGATCAAGGTTTGATCATGGTTCATCAAGAAAAGCTCCAAAATCATCAAAAACCTAAGTTTCTAAATTAGGGTTTTTAACTAAAAGTCAACCTAACTTTGACTGACCATATCTCTTTCATACCTTATCAAAAATTCTCCAACCAAAGCCTATTCTCAAGGAAATTTCCTTCTCTACAACTTTGATGTTGGGCTCAAGGTCAAAAAATGCTCCCGCATAAGAGATATAAGCCAAAACGTTGCAGGTCCTTCTAAAAGCTTGCAAAAAGCAGTTTTTTGTCAGAAGCCATAACTTCAAGATAAAATCTCCGAATGTCAAATGTGTTCCAAAATGCCTTATAGAGGACATTGTGAGCTTTCCAAAAAGTCCTAGAACACCTTCATAGGATCAAAATTGAGTGAGTTATGATCGACATAAGTTAGGTAAAAATCAAGAGGTGCACAAAAGCCTAAGTGAGTAATTTTTTAATTTTGAACCAATGGGCCTAGCTTTTGGACTTTAAACTCATCCATGGGCTAATTCAAGACCTCTAAGTTAATTATTTATTTTTTATGACTGTTATTTATATTTATATGAATTTTTATTCATTTAAATATTAAGTAAGTCATTAAAAATAAGAATTAAATGGATTAAATTCTAAATGATATCCTAAATTCATCTATAAGTCAAAAAAGCAAATTTTGGAGCTAAAGAAAGCGTGCAAGGATGATTGGAAATTGATTAGCTTGATTGAAGACCAAAATAGAATGCTTCCATATCTCTTCCAAATCAAATCTCAATCTCCAAAAATATGGAGATTTGATGCAAATTTCTTGACCTAATTCGTTTCCCATATATATGTGGGCATGATCAGAAGAAAAGAGGAGGATTTTGGTGGAGAGAAACCCTGTTTAAGCTTCAAAAAAATCGTGATATACATGGAGGTAGCAGTCAAGTTTGGAGCGTGATTAAGGTCATTCCAGGCATCCAGGAAGGTCCCTCGTTCCCTTCTGAAGCTAATTGCATCGTCACTATCAAACGTAGCACACAGAACCGTAAGCATACATTCACGGTTTGAGCCCTTAAATTTTGCAATCGATTTCGTTTTTCTTGCAATATAAATATGGTTTGAATACATGTACGTGTTTGTGACGATGTTTGCAAAGTTTCTGGGCGATTTAATTTGAGTTTAAGCGCAGGAGCTATGGTCCGCCATTGTTAGGTCGAGGAAGCTTTGATTTGGGGCTTTAAGGTGAAGACTAAATTAGCCAAAACCGAGGATGCCATTAGACTCGTGAGGTTCTATATGTTCAATCTGGGTTACCTTTTTGTGTTTATTGATAAATGTTTGCAGGTTTTGGAACTGAAGGCCAATGGCCACGCGCATGAATCGTTGCCCTAGCTTCATGGGGAAGACGAAGGCAGAGGCGCGAAGTCTGTTTTTGTTTTAAATTTTCTTATTTTGTTTCGTGTTATATTATTATGGATGTGTGTTAATGTCAATTAACGAAGCCAGCGCAGGTGGTAATGCGTGGTTTTAGCCTTTAGCAAGAGTGCCTGGGTTCGATACCCAGGTGAGACAATTTGTTCTAACATGTACTTCTATAGGATCCTATGCGCCTCATGCATAAAGGATTACAGTGGACCTCCGTGTGGCAGCCTTCTGATGTCAACTCTCAAGGATCCGACGCCTACAAGAATTGAAGGACCACCATGGACCTTCAGAACTCAACCGCACGTAATCAAAGCTGAGTTTTTCTTACATTATTTTATTTTTATTTATTACATAATTGTTTTACTGATTTTATTTTTCTTTATTTCCTTTTTTTCCCATTATTAAATTATCTTTAATCAAAAAATGTAATATTTTAAATATTTTTTTATTTTTTATCGAAGACTCGATTTTTTCTACAATTCTATCGATAATTGTTTTTATATTTAATTCTTTTTACAAAAACTTAATCAATTTGATAATCGGGATTTTTATCCAATAGTTATTTGATTAATATGTGTTAAATCGAATTCTCGATTCTTTGAGAACCTTTAATGATTATTAGAAATAATAAGGTTATTTTATATTTCGTCCAATTAGGGTTTGTGTATTTTCAGTTGATGCACTAACATTTTTCTTCTTCGTGCCGAATTTTCAGGGTTAATCAAGATCTTTCAGCCACGCGCCCTATCGGATCAAAAAAGCTAAGTTTTCTAATTTCTCTTGTTTAAATATCATTTTATTTTTATTTTATTTTATTTTGCCTTTTAATAGGGTTTGCCTCAATAGCCATTGAATCTGTAATACACTAACCTTTGTTTATTTTCCCTTTAATTTTCAGAGTCGATTGAGAGTTTGAGGGGATCAAGGCATTCAAGGGTTTATCTTAATTATTGTTCCCTCTTATTTTTTGTCTTTTATTTCTCTTCCCCGCAGGTGTTTATTGTAAAAGGACATTATGTTTTTCTGCCTTTATTTTTTAACTGCGTGGTTAGTAATCTTAGGGAGTGCAAGCCTTGTTTAAAACAAATTAGCTCACTAATTGTTAGATAAATAACTGAATTGAATCACGTGATTGTTGCACCCACACACTTTTAGGGTAATCCCTCTGGTTGCCTTGTTGCCTTATACTGTTGCCTTAATTGTTGCCTGTTGCCTCTAAGTGTACTAAATAGTCAAGTCCCTCGATTCCGAGGATACCTCAAGCAAGGTTGCCTTAAAGAATATAAATCATCTAGTCCCTCGATGTTGCCTCGGAAAAATAAGATGATTGTCCCATTGCTAAGGTATCCTCGCATGATGCCTAAAATATTAATGACTATTATATCCTTCCCTTAGACTACCTGCTTTCTTTATGGCATGGGACAGTCTTATGGCAAGCGATAATTTCGATGACTCTTCACATCCAATTGAAAGACTTACTTCCCTCTCATGGTATAGATAGACCCTTTCGCCCTGAAAAGCTAAAAGAACAAATTTCAAAACTTAGGGTAGTTGCTACTAGTTGCTTGCTCTAAAATTCAAAACTCTTTCCACTCTTCTTCAAAAATCAAATTCAAAAAGACTACGCTTATTTACAAGCTAAAGCTCTTCTTCAAAAATCTCTTCAAACATTTCAAACAATTCAAAAGTGAGCTAAGCAATTAAGAGCCCATGGATAACCATGGATACAAAGGATGCCTTACACCTTCCCTTTGTATAAATTACCCCCCGAACTCAAAATCTTTTTAAAAGGTCTTTTCCTGTTCTTTTAGCCTTTCTGATGTTTTGGATAAAATAAAAGTCGACTCTTGCTTAACCGCGACATCTCGATGAAAAGTCAGTTCACCGTATTACAGTACTACATCCAGTAGAAGCAACATATTCTTCTTCTGCCGTAGAGAGGGAAATGGTAGCTTGCTTCTTGCTGTATCAGGAGATCAGGTGACTTCCAAGAAATTGATAACTTCCAGAAGTACTTTTCCTTTCAACTCTATCTCCAGCGTAATCAGTATCACAGAATCCTACTAAGTTGTATTCTTCAAATCTTCTGTAGACTAAACCAACATTCGTAGTACCTTTCATATACCTCAGAATTCTCTTAATAGCTGTTAAGTGAGATTCTCTAGGATCTTATTGGAATCTAGCACACAGACAAACACTGAATAAAATGTCAGGTCTAGAAGCAGTAAGATATAGAAGAGATCCAATCATACCTCTGTAGAGCTTCTGATCTACCTTCTTACTTACCTCATCCTTACCTAGGACACACGTTGTATGCATAGGAGTTTTTACTTCTTTGCTTTCTAAAAGTTTAAACTTCTTCAGAAGTTCTTTCACGTACTTGGTTTGATGAACATATGTTCCATTAGAAGTTTGATTGATCTGGATCCCAAGGAAGTTTGATTGATCTGGATCCAAAGGAAGTACTACTCTCAAGGTTTTACAAAAGAGAGTAGTATCCACTTTTCCTCTAGTGAAACCATTATCCAGAAGGAAAGAACTTAATCTTTCATACCAAGCTCTAGGAGCTTGCTTCAGGCCATATAATGATTTCTTTAATTTGAAAACATGTTCTAGAGACTTAGAGTCTTCAAAACTAGGAGGTTGGTGAATATATACTTCCTCATCTATATAACCATTTAAGAAGGCACTCTTAACATCCATCTGATATAGAGTGATGTTATGTTGAGTGGCAAAAGAAATTAACAAGCGAATAGATTCTAACCTGGCCACTGGTGCAAAGGTTTCTGTATAGTCTATGCATGCTTGCTGACTATAGCCCTGAGCAACCAGTCTGGCTTTGTTTCTTACAACTTCTCCTTTTTCGCTTAGCTTGTTTCTGAAGACCCACTTGGTTCCAATGATGTTGAATCCTTTTGGTCTAGGAACAAGATCCCACACGTCATTCCTTGTAAACTGATTGAGTTCTTCTTGCATGGCAATTATCCAGTCAGCATCCTCCAGAGCTTGATCAACAGAAGTTGGCTCAATAAGAGATACTAGACCAAATTGACATTTTGCGTTGTTCTTAAGGAATGATCTGGTTCTGATAGGATCTTCTTTCTTACTAAGGATAACATCTTCTGAGTGAGCAGAGGTGAGTCTTGAAGATCTTCTGATAGTTGGCTCTTCAGAAATTATGAGATTTTCTAATGATGCAGCAACTTGATCTTCTGACACTTTGCTTCTGGGTTCTTCAGCTTCTGAGTTAGAGACTTCAATATCTGCAAAATTCTCAAACTTCTTTGGCTTTTCAAGACCAAGCTTATCATCAAATCTGATATTGATTGATTCTTCAACAATCAATATTTTAGTATTGTATACTCTAACAAGAAGGAAACACTTCTGCGCCTGTCATACCCCAAAATTTTCCCATACACTTTTTCCTATTCCAATTCAAATCAAGATGCAAAGCTCCAAGACACACTCTCCTATACAAGGCTCTAAAACTAGGGTTTGGCTTAATCAAAGGAAAATCAGTGAATCAATGACTCCAAGGCATCCTAGATGGGTCAATATATCTCACATTATCTCTATGACAAATGGCAAGTCTCAATTCAAAGGATTGGTCACTCAATTGTTCAGAAAGTCAACAGTCGACTAAGTTAACCTAGAAGTCAACTGTGGTCAAAGTAAAGTCAAAACTCCTGATTTTTTGTCAAGATCCTCATATTGAATTATCATTCACCATTTGATCAAGAATTGATCATGGTTCATCAAGAAAAGATCAAAAATCAACAAATCAAAAAGTTTCTAAATTAGGGTTTTGCATAGGAAAAGTCAACTGAACTTTGACCAGCCATAACTCTCACATGGAACATCAGAAATTTTCCATCCAAAGCTCATTTTGAAGGAAATTTGAGTCTCTACAAAATTGTCTCTCACATGCCAAGTCAAAAATGCTTCATTTGAGAGATATGGGCTAAAACATTATAGGTCCTTCTCAAAAGTCAACAAAAAGTCACTTTTTTCAAAAGGACACACAAGGAGCATGGAAAATAATTTTGATATGAGACCAAAGAAACTGGTTAGAGGACTCTCTAAGGTTTCTAAAAAGTCCTAGAACACTTCCATACCTCAAAAATTGAGAGAAATAGGCCTTGGCAAAGTTGGACTATTTTGGAGGGAAAAATGTGAAGAAACTTGGAACTTTTTGCAAATGGGCCCATATTTTTGAGATCCAAACTTCTTCCTTATGATGTTAGGGGCCCATAAATCATTGGCCACAAATTTATTTGGTTTAAATTAATTTTATAGAATTTTTTATTCATTTAAAATTCAATGAAATTAAAGAAAATCAAAAGATTTGAAAGAAAATTTGTTTTGAATCAAATCTAATCACAATTATGCTTCATTATATATATATTTTTGTGCAAATGCAAGAGTGAAAGAAGAGATTGAAATTGGGACCAAATTTAGAAGCTTTTAACAAAATTTCCAATCAAATTTTCTTAATTGGCAATCAAAGATCCAAAGAGATTTTCTTCAAGATTATTGACCTAAAAGCATCTCTTATAAGTACAGAGCAGAGCCAAATGCTAGGGTTACAGAAATTCTGCCTCAAAGAACCCCAAACCCGAGTGAAAAGTTCCAAAAAATCTCAAAATCGAATTATGAGTTAGGAGCAAATTCAGAGCTTCTCTTTGATTCTAACACGTTCCTGAAGGTGTTTGGAAGCTATCCAGGTCTTCTCCATCAATCAACAAGTCCAGAACTGCAGGTAATAAGCCACGGTTTGCATCACTTCGAATTTCTTCGATTACTCTAATTTACAATGCATAAGCATAATTTGAATGCATATTCTTGTTTGGCTTGGTGTATTGAGTGTTTCTGGATCTTTAATCGCACTAATATGCACGAATAAGCGTTTTGCCATTATTAGGGTTTCTTGGTTTCGTTTAGGGTTTTTCTATACAGGTACTGTTAGGACGAATTAAGGCCATAATTGAATTCACGAGGTTTGGACGAATTCAATGGTATCCTCGCGAGAAATTTCCATGCTTGTTTGCTTGTATTCGTAAAAATTGCAGGTGTGAAAGGTTTTGACTTTTTATAGCGTTGCCAAAAGAAGCACTGTGAAAAGCTTTCTGCAAATTCCCAAGGATGAAGATGACCGCGTGTCATCATGTTATTGGCTGGGCGAGTGGCGCGCAGAAATTCTGTTTAAAAAGGGATCTGGTGCATCATGATCCATGCGTGTGTGATGCGCCTCCACGTGCCAGCCTTCTGATCATCATCATCCTCAATCCAACGCTTCAAAACCACGCAGGTGCACCATGATCTGCATACGAGTGACACACAGGATCGCAAGTTAAGAATTTTATAATTTTTTTTTATTCTTAATTACATAACCTAATTTATATATATATATATATATATATATATATATATATATATATATATATATATATATATATATATCATTTATTTTCTTGTTCTTTTCTTTATAATAATAAAACAATTATAATTATTTTATAAAAACTTTTTTTTTACATTCATTTTTTTTATTTTATTATTTTTATTTATTTATTTTAATTATATGTTGATTTCTTTTTTATTTTAACGTATATTTTTATTATTTACACATTTTCAAAAAATTCATATATGTCTTATTTTCATTCAAAAAATTCATAAAAAATATCTTTGTGCTCGATTTTATTTTCTCTTACCGATTTAATTAATTAGGTCGCGAGACCAATAATTAATTAAATCGTTCGTATTTTCTTATTCAATTCGTACCCTAATCAGGGTTTACGAAGATCATTCCATACACTGAATATTTCTTTTTCTGTGCCTTTTTAGGGTTGACTCTTCAAATACACTCCGACTACGCGTCGCTTCAAATACGAAGCTAAGTATTCGATTCTTTTATTTTTAAAGTCTATTTTGTTTCCTTTTGATTTTAGTGTTTACCTTTTATATTTTTTGAACTATGCATACATTCACCCCTTCTTCTGCCCTTGCCTTGCCATTTTCAGGGTTGACCCCGAGGCTTCCTCCGACCGCCAACCATATCAGATCAAATTTAAAAGCTAAGTGCTTATTCATTTATTTATTTATTTTAATTTCTTTATCTCTTTATTTTTTAGGTTTAGCTTTGTTTGCCTCCGAACCGATAATGCACTCACTCTATTTTGCCTTCTTATTTTTCCCGCCTTTTCAGGGTTTGCCCATTGCCAAAGCGTCGAATAGTCGGTAACCCTAAACCCTAAACTCTAATATCTTCTGTTTTTAATTGTTATTTATTATCCCGCTGGTTTCAATTCCCCTCTCCTCCGCTGGTTGCAATTTCCCTTCCCCCATTATTATTGTTAATATTAGTTATTGTGGTTAGTAATTATAGGGAGTGCAAGGTTGTAATTAACTTAGAATCACTAATTTATAAGATAATATAACTGAATATAATCACATGATTGTTGCACCCACGCACGCTTTTGGGGTAACCTCTCTGTTGCCTGTTGCCTGTTGCCTTGTTGCCTTGTTTTTTTTGCAGAATAGCCATGTCCCTCGAATACGAGGATACCTCAGCCATGCTGCCTCGATGCAAATAAAAGTCATAAGTCCCTAATGATGCTGCTGTCGGTACACGAATATGACTTCGACCCTCGAAAGTTGCCTACGAAAAAGGCTGAGGTATCTTCTGGCTTCCTACGAAAAGGCTATTCTGATCCTTCCCTTTAGACTACCTGCCTCTCTATGGCATGAGACAGTTTTAAGGCGAACGATATCTCGACGACCCTTCAATCTCCAAATGAAAGGCTTCCTGCCCTCTTATGGCAAGGATAGACCCTTTCACCCTAAAAGGCTAAAAGAACCTCTTTTTCAAACTGTAATACGGTGAACTGACTTTTTGAAAATGTTGCGGTAAGCAAGAGTCGCCACCGACTTTTATTTTATCCAATTTTAGGAAAGGCTAAAAGAACAGGAAAAGACCTTTTAAAAAGATTTTGAGTTCGGGGGGTAAGTTATACAAAGGGAAGGTGTAAGGCACCCTTTGCATCCATGGTTATCCATGGGCTCTTAATTGCTTAGCTCACTTTGTTTGTTTGATTTGTTTGAAAAGAGTAGTGTGTAAAAAGTAAAAACTTTGTCCAAGGACTTTAGCTTGTAAATAAGCGTAGCCTTGTTTTGAAAGTATTTGAAATTGAGTTGGAAAAGTATTTTTAATTTGAATTTGAAAAGAGCGAGCAATTAGTAGCAACTACCCTAAGTTTGAAAATTCGTTCTTTTAGCTTTTCGAGGCGAAAGGATCTATCCATGCCATAAAGGGCAGGAAGTCTTTCAATTGGATGTTTAAGGGTCATCGAGTAATCGTTCGCCATAAGACTGTCCCATGCCATAAAGAGGGCAGGTAGTCTAAGGGAAGGATATAATAGTCATTAATCTTTTTAGGCATCATGCGAGGATACCTTAGCAATTGGGACAATCATCATGTTTTTACCGAGGCAGCTTCGAGGGGCAGAATTGATGATAATGAACTTAGGGCAACATTTTGTTTTGCTTTAGGTATCCTCGGAATCGAGGGACTTTGACTATTTAGTACACTTAAAGGCAACAAGGCAACAGGCAACAAAGGCAACCAGAGGGATTACCCTAAAGGTGTGTGGGTGCAACAATCACGTGGTTGTATTCGAATATTTTATCTTGTTAGTGATCTAACGTTTGATTAATTAATCTTGTCACTCCCTACATTACTAACCACACAATAATAATATAATAATATAATTTAAGTGCCTTCAAGGCCAAACAATACAACCAGTAAACAGTTACATGATAGTGGGGGAAGGGAATAAGAAACCAGCGGATCCCTTGATAGGGTTTGACATAAGTAATAATGAACACAGAAAAATATCAAGATTAGGGTTTAGGGTTACCAAACTCGTAGCCTTGGCAACTTGACAAACCTTTAGCCTCGATTGATGAAGGTTGATAGGCAGAGGTTTGCCTTGAGCGTGAAGCCTTGACTCTGACCATTAAAGAGTTGACAAAAGAAAAAGAGAGTAATGAGTGTATTGACTATTCGAGGCAAACCTTATTAAAAGGCAAAACAAAAATAAAATAAAATAAAATAATATTTAAACAGAAAAAATTAGAAAACTTAGCTTTATGAAGGGCGTGGCGCATAGTCGGAAGATTTTCGATTAATCCTGAAAAGGAATGCGAAAAGCAAAGGTTTTGAGTGTAGGGCATTTTCTTCGTAAACCCTTATTTAGGGTTCAACAGTTAATACAGTGATTAGTTACCATGTTAAAATAAAATCAGGGTTTAAAGTCATGGGTTAAACATGTAAAGTGACTAAATTAATATATATCATAAAAAATAATCGAACGTTCGATTAAATAAGTTAAATAGTCATTTTAATAAATAAAATATTTAATTAAAAGATAATTTTGTTAATATAAATAAGGTAGAAAGGAAAAGAAAAGAAAATAATAAAAAGAAAATATATGTAATAAAAGGATAAATAATTAATTAAAAGATTACTTAGCTTTGATCCAGTGTGGATGAGCCTTGAAGATGCATCATGCACGTGCGTCTCTGGAGCGTCAGATCTAGCCCAGTAGTGATCTGATGGCTGATGAGTGAGGGCGTATCATGGATTTTTATGGTGTACGCGTGTAGGATTGGTGTGTAAATGATTTGAAAAAATAAAATGGTCACACCTGGGGATCGAACCCAGGTTTTGGATGAAATCTCAAAGGCGCTTCACCACTCAGTCAATTGTTTTACGCTGGCCAAGGAATGGAAAAGGTATGATAGATAAGAAAACAAATGTGATAATTGTTCAAATCAAAGACTTATCTAAAGTGGGCCCCTGGTGTCACTGCTGAACCAATAGCATTCCAGGAGAGGACTTGGAATGTTTGACCGGCCATTGAGAGGCTTTCACGCATGGGGAGAGAGATGGGAGACTTTGACTGGCCAATGAATTCACGCAGCAATTGTTGCACCCCAAAATTTGCCCATCTAATTATTCTTAATTGGCTTACATATCTCATTCATTCGCATCTATTAAGTCATTAACACATCAGGCATTCATTAAGAATAATGTTGGTTCATTAAATTAGTAGTGGTGGATCAAAGGCATCGACTGGATCAGGGTTTATTTCCCTATGAATGCGTCAATCAAAGTCTATATTGAGACCAACTGGATTTGATATTTCACTATTCATTTATTAACCAAAGGGGTCTTTTCTATGGAACTTGGACATAATTATTTGGTACACTGCTTGAATTATAAGTTATGGTACAATATCGAACGAATTCATTTGGATAAAGATGTTAACTTGTTAACTTATGACAAGCCTTTTGAGATTGAGTTTCTTATGGTGATTGCGTGAGGAACGATTTATCTTGAGCCATGACCTGGAGAAGAAGTTATTCAAATCTTATATACATCCATTATTCCAAATTCATTACAAAATCCAAAACCATGTTCTTTACCAAAAAGCCCAAGTCCATTACAACAAAATAAATTCCATACATATTCATTACAAAAAATCACTTCATTATTACAAATTCTATCCATATTTCCATTCGAAAATTCACTACAAAGTACAATACGAGTTAACTCTCATCAGCCTGCTAAACTCTCCCTGCAACGACCTGGTTCGATCCTTCATCCATAAACCAAAAAGAAATCAAAAGCAGCCCAGCAACCTTATCATGTTCAAACCACGCCATGGTACCATACGTGCATAAATTCTGCCACTTGCCGTAAAAGGGGGACCGATTACTTCCAAATTGCCTGCACAAGTTCACGCCGGTTCTGCATAAGTCAAAAGAATAATTCAATTCAACTACAGAAAAATCCAGAAAATAAATTCAGTAGCACACCAAAGCAAGAGGTGACCTTACCACACTATGCACATACACTAAAGCATTTGATTCAATTATGCCGGTGCGAACCATGAGCTTGTTGTAACTTGACTGGCTGCCCGACCTTCAGCCATGATACCGCGGTACTAGTCAGTCCCAATTTTGAACATAAGGAAAACCCTGCATTAGTTCAGAAAAGAAAACCACATTCAGATTCAGGCTTTTTCAGATCAGTCCCTACCACTCTAAACCTTCCTAACCAATTATGCTGACTGATTCTTAACAGAATTATAACAACCTATAACTGATTCAGTTACAAACTCTAACAGAATTACTAACCACCCTAACCAACTTTATAACTGATTCTAACCACTTGCTAACAGAAACTTCCAGAGGATAACACATAACTAACAGTTTAACAGAAAAACAGAATTAACCAACCTCTATATAACAGGTTCTCCACCATTCTCATGGGCTCTCGACCATTTGTTCACCCTCCACCATTTCTCAATCTCATTTCATCATCATCCTCATCACACGCTCTTCTTCTCTTACCTTCACTCTCTTCCATCTTCATCATCTTCACTTCTTCATCACCAATAACCCTTCAACAATGATAAATTTGCAAAACAGAAAAAAAGAAGAAGTGAGAATACATCTTCAAATTGCGTCACAAGAATCATCATAATCAATCTTCATCAAATCCACAACTGATTCATCACCTTCAATCTACCATCTTCTTCAACCAACAACCATTCATCACTGACTCAGCAATCCACAACATCATCACCAGCCTGCAAATTCTGCAAACAACAACAATACAATATTGCCAGAAATTCAAAACAGAATCAGAAGAGAAGAATAAGGGATTCCTCATAACAGAAAACAAAGGGAAATTTGAAATAATCGGAGCTCACCAAGAATCGGTAACGAACTTCATCCATCGCCTCCGAAACTTCAATCATCATTATCGCAGTGCTCCACTATAATCTTCTCCAATCATTCAATCTCCGAAAGAATTCACTTTCTTTCAATCGATCTTCAATCCATCATCAAAGGAGGTCTTCTTCAATAGCGTTCAATCACCATCGTAATCAACAACTTCGACATCACATCGACTTCAACACGACCGGCAACCATTCCACAATGAGTTCATGAGCGCCGAAGAGAGCGAATTCGAAAAAGAGATGAAACGGGGACGAAGAGAGTGAGGCAGCACGAAAGACGTTTGGAGACGAGAGTGATTACGGTGATCATTTGCAGAACCAGTCGGAGAAGACGAAACGCTCCGCCCTCGTGCGCCGCGAGCTCATGAGAAGGAGAAGCAAGTTCTGAGGTATGTCAATAGTCACACGAACCCTAATCCTCTTTCTCTTTAATTTGAATTTTAATTTTAATTAATTGAATTAATTTTGAATATGACATTAAACCCGATTAATGGCACCCTAAAGTCTGATTAATGGTTATTAGTTGAGTTTAAAAGTGAATCTGACTGAATCAAACACAAATTCTTGGGCCAGTTTCATTGCTAATCATACACCGGGCCATGATTCTTTTTTGGTAATCCAAATTCTGAAAACAATAACAAAAAATGCTTGGGCTATAGTGCTAACCTCACCCCCATGAGGCCCATACACACCATTTTTGGTGTGCTGAATAAACATGAACAAAAAACAAACTCTGTTGGGCTATCCTGGTTGGGCCCTACGCCCAGTTACTCTTCACAATCCCATTTTCACTGTTCACCCCCCTGTTTATATCTTTTATTTAGGTTTAATTAGTTTTTTTTCACCAATTTCTTTTAGGTGATAAAATACTATTTTCTCCTACTAATTTTAGACTTTAGTACTAATTTTTGACATATAAAAATGACCACTAAAAAAATATTAGTTTAGGCTTGTATTTTAATTCTTTTGCTTGATTAGAATTCTTGTTCTTTGTCATATAAAAATCAATAATAATAATAGTCCTTTAATTCACTTTTGGTACTATATTTTGCATTATTGCTTCCATGTTTTGTACCATATTTCAAGTCATTCTTTTTAATTCAATTGTTGCACTAATTTTGTATCATTGTTTACTTGTAATTTTTACTTGTAATTTCGATCTCCGCTTATGCTTATATTCTCATGTCGCTTTTTATTCCTAACTTTAGGTAGAAACCATGACAACATTAGGACTTAGAAGTTCCCTTCATAACATTAAGCTAGTTGTTCATTTTAGGCTAGTTTTCTTCTTCTTTTTTCTTTTCAACTTTAAGACATTTAATAAAGGAAGAGGCGAATCACACTTCACTAAAAGTGGGAGAGAAATGAGTGGGATCCATTCCCTAATCTGTTTCTCAATCACTTAGTGGGAGAGAAATGAGTGGGATTCATTCCCTAATCTGTTTCTCGATCACTATATAGAGAAATGAGTGGGATTCATTCCCTAATCTGTTTCTCGATCACTATATAGAGAAATGAGTGGGATTCATTCCCTAATCTGTTTCTCGATCATTATGTAGAGAAATGAGTGGGATTCATTCCCTAATCTGTTTCTCTACCATTTTGTGTGATTCAACTCGCAGATTAATTCCCCTTAAAAATCAACAATCAAAAACATCTAAAACATCTAATAAAGGCTCAGACCTAAATCAAAGTAATGAAGTGGTGCGGAACCTTGTATTGGGTTTTGTTCATCATGGAATTACCCTAAAAAATACAAACCAATTTTCTCTCTTTTCTCTCTTGCCTCCGAGGCATTCTTTCTCTTGCCTTCAGGGCATTCTTTCTCCTAATCGGACACGTTATTTCCGCTCCATTCCCAGCTTAAGACTCCAGAGGTCGAGCAGCGGAGTGCGAATGTAACTGTTCAACTAAAAAACATAAAAACAAACAAAAACTAAAGAGCCGAACTACGGCGCTCTGATTCCTGAAAAGGATACGTAGGCATTGGGTCGCGGGGCCTAAGCGAGCACAACTATTTATAAACCTTCTTTTCCCCGTGTTTCTTTTCTTTCATTTGCATGCATTCCCTTAGTAATTAAGTCTTAGATTTATACACCCTTTAGATAGCAACAAACATAGGTGGATACCATCGAGTACGATGGGCGTGAGGGGTGCTAATACCTTCCCCTCGCGTAACCGACTCCCGTACCCTATCTCTGGTCGAAAGACCTTCCCTTATCCTTTCTTTATGCCAGGTTTTCTGATATTCCTTTCCCTCTTTGGGATAAATATATTGGTGGCGACTCTGTTCATTTTCGCGAGCGTGCGACAGCAATGCCACTTCCTCGGTTCACTTTTCTCAGCGAAGCAGAGCCGCCGCCGGTGCGTATCCGGCTGTCTTCTCCGACGGATTAGACGACCATAACCTGCAAAAATCATCAAAACGTGAAAAGAAAACACCCAGTTCACATAAATCAAGGGCTGCGAATCCATTGGACGTATTGGTTTGCGCTGAAACGGCCGGGAAATATGAATACGACGACGCCAGGACCTTTGTGCCCTAACCATGGCGGGTCTTCATTCCTGGGCCAAAACTCAGAAACGATGGATAATACCAACCTTAAACATTGTTATGATCATTAATATATGCATGAATGCGATAGATATCGTGTAACATGAGAATTTGAAAACATGAAAATTCTCACAACCGGTGCAACTTGAAAGAGGGTGATTTAGAGAGTCTCCAGCCTCAACAATGATTGGTTTGTGTCCCAAGACGCCTCAGGTATCGATTTGAACGATTGAGAGTGGCTGAAGTCTGCTGAGGAGGAATTTTGAATGTGCTCCTCTTTTTTGAGATTTTTCTCCTATGAAACCTCATCATGCCGGGCCTCCTTTCTCCTAATTTCGTCCCCTTGTATGTGAGAATACTCAGCATATATATAGGCCTTAAATTAGGTTTAGAAATTGAATAGAAATATCTCTTAATTGGTGGAAAAATATTGAGAAATTATTTGATTCCATATTGCACCAATCACTTCTATTTTTGATTCTCCTATTATTTTGCACATATCTTCTTAAATCATGGCCTTTAAATCAAATTTACTCGAGGAAAAAAAAACTGATTATATATTATTATTTTTTGATGATTTATTCAAATTTATTTGAAATTAAATGATTAAAATCAAATATAAACAAAATAATATCATGAAAATAATAATATATGGTCAATGAACTCCCTTTGGGATTAAGATTTCGTAGATAGCCCAATAGTTATGGCCTAATACTTAAAAATACCAAAATCCCTCACTTAGTTCTTCATGCATTTTCTCAATTTTTGGCCAAGTTTAAGAGTGCATATCTCCCTCAATTTTTTGTCATATGATCTTGTTCTATGACTTTTTAGAAAGCCCAAGATGTCCTCTAAATAAACCTTTTGGTTTCATCTCAATTGAGTTTTCCATTTGCAAGTTATGAGCTTTAACCCAAAAGATGTTTTTGTTGACCTTTTCGGAGGACCTCTAATCTTTTGACCCATTTCTCTCAAATGAAGCATTTCTAGCCTTGGCATGTGAGATACAAAGTTGTAGAGAATTCAATTTCCTTCAAAATGAGCTTTGGATGGGAAATTTTTGATATTCCATGTTGAAGTTATGGCTGGTCAAAGTTCAGTTGACTTTCTCCTATGAAACCCTAATTCAGAGGCTGTTGTTTAGGATAGAGACTGCATGCTTCTTTCTTGTGCGTTTTTGAGCATCTGAAAGTCAGATGGATTGAAATATGAATGAATACGTTGGGCAAATTTTGGGGTATGACAGCTGCCCCTGTTCAATCTTCTTATACCTGAGGATGTAGAGTGGTTTGTGTGCCAGTCGGTATCTGAAGGTGGAAGATGATTGAACACTAGAATACCAAGAAATTTGCCCTAGCTGGAGTAGGGACTTTTGTCGGAGATGGGCTTAAAGATGCCATCCGGATGTTTTTGGAGTATTGATTGTTGCGAGGTTTCTGTTTTTAGTCTTTGAATGTTGAGGAACCGTCTGAGGTATCGACTCAAGTCTGAATTGGTTTATTTAAGGAACCGTCAAAGGTATCGACTTAAATTCGAAGCATATCACTGAGGCACCGTCAAAGGTATCGACTCAGATATGAAGGTAGATTGTTAAGGAACCGTCAAAGGTATCGACTTAACTCCAAAGGTAGATCATTAAGGAACCGTCAAAGGTATCGACTTAGATCTGAAAATGTTGATCATTAAGGAACCGTCAAAGGTATCGACTTAAATCTGAAGCATATCATTAAGGCACCGTCAAAGGTATCGACTTAGATATGCAGGTGGATCATTAAGGAACCGTCAAGGTATCGACTTAACTCCAAAGGTAGATCATTAAGGAACCGTCAAAGGTATCGACTTAGATCTGAAATGTTGATCATTAAGGAACCGTCAAAGGTATCGACTTAAATCTGAAATGTTTCGAAGTTGTTTATTTGATTGCAGTAGTAACCTGAAAAAGGCAAAGTTAGTTTTTTTTTTATGCCATGTCATGATGCATGTAATGCGTTTATGTGACGGGATTCTCAAAATAAATGAGAACCTAGCATGTTATGTACGCACTTGTCGCGATGCTTTATGTATTATGTGTGAACGTGTATGCAATTGTATGATGTATGGTGTAATGAGTCCCTCAGAGTGAGAAACTTTGTATGAAATGTATGCGGTGTATGAATATGTTTATGTTTTATGACGTATGACTATGTTTTATGCTATTTGACACATCTCGATTGAGAAGGTGGATCTCCATGTCATTGTGATTTTGATGTTGGATCTTGTCTTGAGGATGCTCAGCTATGGATTTCGTGATTTCTGTTTGGGGATGAATGACATTAGTAAGCCATGTTGGGGAAGAGCAACATGTTGGATGACCGGTAGTGTTGAAGATGTAAGCTCTTTTGGGGAGCCATGTCTTTGTCGAGACGAGTATGTTTGAAGATATATTCTTAATGATTACCCTGTGGGGATATGATCTTATGAACGTGGAACTGTGGGGAGATGTGGATGTCTTGAACATTGCCCCCAGTATTATAGTAACTACCTTTTGATTCAGGACACGCCACTGAGTATTGATCAAGATGTTGAACTGGACTTGCATAGATTTGCCCCAGCTAGCAGGAACTTTGGACATATTCGCCTCGCGAGGACTTTAAGAGATGTTTACTATGGGCGATATGCCCCCAGTAATCATAGGCTCATGACAATGTCTCACGTTGATTGGGGAGTAGCTTTAGATATACTTGGATGCATGCCCCTGATTGTTCGATTATCCATGGGAGATTCTCGAAATCTTGACTTGATTGCCCCAGATTGATTGGACAAAACATGTCATGCCCCTTGTATACGTAAGAGACATGACTTCTTAGAGTAATTTTGTTTGTCGGGATAACCTTCAGTCATTAGCCATACCCTGTGCAAGTTTATTCTGATGCTAACATTTTGAAATTATGTAGCAGAATATGTTTAATAATGAATTCATGAGATGCAATGCATACGTCTGTCTTGAGTTTTTGAAAAACATTAAAACTGGAGATGTAAAATCATGATATTTATAAAAACATGATGTTTGTAAAAAACAGGATATCAACTTAACATTTGTAGTAAACCTTAAGGAGTTGGGATACATTTTCGGTGACAGTATGCTTTCGAACTAACCATGCTTCAGTTAGGACTTTTAAGGGTTGTAACGTGGCTTGGTTCATGGTTTTAAGAAACAAAATATAAAGGCTCAAAATTTGATCGTACCCACCCTTCTTCGTGATGATCTTCTGTCCTAAGCTCAGTTAATTCGACTTATGCATTCAGGTTCCAAGAGACTTTTGGATTTGCACCTTTGATAATGATGATGGTTCACAAGCAAAGAACTTTTGAGATGGCAGTCACTTCTTCCTTTTGGTAGTCACAACTTTGAGTTGTTCAAGAATTTATTGACTTCTTTTTTCATCTTTTTGATATCCTTAACTTTTGCCTGAACTGTCTCTTTTGAGCTTACAGTCAGCGGGACGCCTTGATTTTTGCCTAAGTCAATTTTTTTGATTTTTTGACTTAGCAGGCTTTTCTTTGTATATATGTTTTTTATTTTTTTTCCTTTTTGAAAGATATTGACTGCCTTGTTTGATGATTGATGAACCATCATTGTCTTTTGATTGACATCTCCAACACTTCTTTGATGTGTGTGGTTGAACGTTTATGATTGAAAACCTTTGTTGAAAAGTGTGCTGAATGATTCTCTTAAAATAGAATGCACAGCCAAATTAACTGAGAACTACCCTGCCCCAGGTTATGATCAAGGGTTTTAATTAAGAAAGAAACTTCTACTTCTTAGGCTCAAAGGGGTTAACGAGGGATTAACATCCTTATATCTCCACTGTTTAGGAATTGAAACAATGCCTGTACATCGTCAACATAATCCGTTCAAAAGCATATTGTATAAGGTTGCGGTATCGTTTTCGTCATCCTCCCTCAAGAGGCTTACACCTTAGCAGGAGTTGAATATCACAAAAACATATGCAAGGTAAAGACATAATTTAAAATGAGTGATAGCGAAATAATTTATTCAAGACAAACATATGCAATGCACTGATGTTGATTATTAAAACAGATAATGTCTATCATGATTCAAATGTTTAAACAAACAGAAGAGAAATATGCAAATGAAAGTAGATCTAATGATCCAGAAGTTCGTCCGTCTAGGCCTCAATCAGTCTTGTCATGGCTAGGCATAAGAGCGGTGATCACCACAGGTGTTTCAGGAGGGTCGAATTTGATTTCTCCGTCATTCATCAGATCTTGAATCTTATTCTTTAATGTCCAGCAATTGTTTTTTGTAATGTCCAGGAATTGTTTGTGTAATGTCCAGGAATTGTTTGTGTAATGTCCAGGAATGTTGGAATGGTACGAGCACCTCGTATTGAGCTTATAGCCAGGAGTGGAGGTGTTAGAATTCTTAGGAGCATCCCTCAGAGTAATCAATTTGATCTTCAATAGATGTTGTAATGCTTGAGCCAATGACATATTGATCTCGGTGAATTGACGCTTGGGTACGTCTGGCTTTCTTTGTTGTTGTGGAACTGGTGTAGAGATTCAGAGTATCCGGGGTCCGAGCTTCCGGAATGTATCTGGCGTAGGATATCAGAACGAGTTATTCATTAAACCATATCTGAAAAGGTATGCCAGAACGGGTCGTACATTAGACCATATCTGAGGAGGAATATCAGAACGAGCCATACGTTAGACTATTTTTGTTGAGGAATAGCAGAACGAGTCGTATATTAGACCATATCTGTTGGAATGTCAGAACGAGTCATACATTGGACCATATCTGAGGAAGGATATCAGAACGAGTTATTCATTAAACCATATCTAAAGGGGAATACCAGAACGAGTCATACATTAAACCATATCTGATGAATAATGCCAGAACGAGTCATACACTAGACCATATCTGACTGAAGATACCGGAACGGGTCATACATTAGACCATATCTTATAGGGAATGCTTGCTTGTTAGAGTCGATGAGTTATTTGACGAAGTTTTGGAATGTAAAAAGGCTTGTCAGGATGAATCTCCAGCTCGATCATATCTGAGAGGAATGATTGTTATGGCGGAACCATATCGAATTCGGGAACTTCTGAATTTGAAGGTACATGGCTAGAGGAAAGTAAATCCTCTTGCCCCTTGTTAGGTGCTACACCTTTGAATCGGAAGGTATGTGGCTAGAGGAAAATTAATCCTCTTGCCCCTTGATAGGAATTTAGTCCTTGATAAGAGTACCTGAAATTGTGCGCCCTAAATCCCTAGGATCCTTGAAAGGGTTAGTTATGATGTTATGATGTCATGCAGATGCAATGCATTAGACATAGTGTGATATAGTAAGGGTAAACACGTCCTTCAACAAAACCTACAAGGAAACAACAGTTAGTATGTTATGTGAATGTAGCTCATTAGGCACGACATAGAATAGTGAGGGCAAACAAAAACCTGCAAGGAAACAGAGGTTAGTAGCAAACACAAACAAGTCACACAAGTGCCCTTAGGTTTAGAGGCTTGCTTGAAGTTCGTATGTAAGTACCCTCCCCACTGAAGTTTAGTTGGTTCAACCTGTCCTATATAAAGATCGGGTTCTAGGGAGCTCATATCATTGACCTTTCTCGAAGGCGCTTATCTCAGTTCGGTAATCGAATCACCAACCGAGAAGGTCCCGAAAGTCCAGTCCATATGAGTGTAGCTTCGAGTATCAACCAACTTCAGTCGGAACCAAAGCCAGCCATCTCGCTACTTCCTAATAGGCTAAAGTCAAGTTCCACTAGGGTTCTAGGGGCAAATTAGTGCTTGATGACACCACGCAGCAGCCAAGTGTTTCCTCGAGTCGGATCCCAAGGAACACCAGGACAAACCAATGTGTCACACTAACGATGACCATCATATCAACCACATCAGTATACGCTGTGCAGTCTCCTTGATCTCATGCCATTTACCTAAGGTACTCAGATCCGGGTTAGGATCTTTCACACAAGTAATATTCCCAAAACAACCTTTAAGAATAAAGCAAACAAATCAAACAATTTAAAGTGATCCTAGCTTTAAGGTAACCCCTCTTTTATTCGAAAGCGTCCCCAGCAGAGTCGCCAGTTCTGTAATACGGTGAACTGACTTTTTGAAAATGTTGCGGTAAGCAAGAGTCGCCACCGACTTTTATTTTATCCAATTTTAGGAAAGGCTAAAAGAACAGGAAAAGACCTTTTAAAAAGATTTTGAGTTCGGGGGGTAAGTTATACAAAGGGAAGGTGTAAGGCACCCTTTGCATCCATGGTTATCCATGGGCTCTTAATTGCTTAGCTCACTTTGTTTGTTTGATTTGTTTGAAAAGAGCAGTGTGTAAAAAGTAAAAACTTTGTCCAAGGACTTTAGCTTGTAAATAAGCGTAGCCTTGTTTTGAAAGTATTTGAAATTGAGTTGGAAAAGTATTTTTAATTTGAATTTGAAAAGAGCGAGCAATTAGTAGCAACTACCCTAAGTTTGAAAATTCGTTCTTTTAGCTTTTCGAGGCGAAAGGATCTATCCATGCCATAAAGGGCAGGAAGTCTTTCAATTGGATGTTTAAGGGTCATCGAGTAATCGTTCGCCATAAGACTGTCCCATGCCATAAAGAGGGCAGGTAGTCTAAGGGAAGGATATAATAGTCATTAATCTTTTTAGGCATCATGCGAGGATACCTTAGCAATTGGGACAATCATCATGTTTTTACCGAGGCAGCTTCGAGGGGCAGAATTGATGATAATGAACTTAGGGCAACATTTTGTTTTGCTTTAGGTATCCTCGGAATCGAGGGACTTTGACTATTTAGTACACTTAAAGGCAACAAGGCAACAGGCAACAAAGGCAACCAGAGGGATTACCCTAAAGGTGTGTGGGTGCAACAATCACGTGGTTGTATTCGAATATTTTATCTTGTTAGTGATCTAACGTTTGATTAATTAATCTTGTCACTCCCTACATTACTAACCACACAATAATAATATAATAATATAATTTAAGTGCCTTCAAGGCCAAACAATACAACCAGTAAACAGTTACATGATAGTGGGGGAAGGGAATAAGAAACCAGCGGATCCCTTGATAGGGTTTGACATAAGTAATAATGAACACAGAAAAATATCAAGATTAGGGTTTAGGGTTACCAAACTCGTAGCCTTGGCAACTTGACAAACCTTTAGCCTCGATTGATGAAGGTTGATAGGCAGAGGTTTGCCTTGAGCGTGAAGCCTTGACTCTGACCATTAAAGAGTTGACAAAAGAAAAAGAGAGTAATGAGTGTATTGACTATTCGAGGCAAACCTTATTAAAAGGCAAAACAAAAATAAAATAAAATAAAATAATATTTAAACAGAAAAAATTAGAAAACTTAGCTTTATGAAGGGCGTGGCGCATAGTCGGAAGATTTTCGATTAATCCTGAAAAGGAATGCGAAAAGCAAAGGTTTTGAGTGTAGGGCATTTTCTTCGTAAACCCTTATTTAGGGTTCAACAGTTAATACAGTGATTAGTTACCATGTTAAAATAAAATCAGGGTTTAAAGTCATGGGTTAAACATGTAAAGTGACTAAATTAATATATATCATAAAAAATAATCGAACGTTCGATTAAATAAGTTAAATAGTCATTTTAATAAATAAAATATTTAATTAAAAGATAATTTTGTTAATATAAATAAGGTAGAAAGGAAAAGAAAAGAAAATAATAAAAAGAAAATATATGTAATAAAAGGATAAATAATTAATTAAAAGATTACTTAGCTTTGATCCAGTGTGGATGAGCCTTGAAGATGCATCATGCACGTGCGTCTCTGGAGCGTCAGATCTAGCCCAGTAGTGATCTGATGGCTGATGAGTGAGGGCGTATCATGGATTTTTATGGTGTACGCGTGTAGGATTGGTGTGTAAATGATTTGAAAAAATAAAATGGTCACACCTGGGGATCGAACCCAGGTTTTGGATGAAATCTCAAAGGCGCTTCACCACTCAGTCAATTGTTTTACGCTGGCCAAGGAATGGAAAAGGTATGATAGATAAGAAAACAAATGTGATAATTGTTCAAATCAAAGACTTATCTAAAGTGGGCCCCTGGTGTCACTGCTGAACCAATAGCATTCCAGGAGAGGACTTGGAATGTTTGACCGGCCATTGAGAGGCTTTCACGCATGGGGAGAGAGATGGGAGACTTTGACTGGCCAATGAATTCACGCAGCAATGCCACGTCCTCGGTTCACTTTTCTCAGCGAAGCAGAGCCGCCGCCGGTGCGTATCCGGCTGTCTTCTCCGACGGATTAGACGACCATAACCTGCAAAAATCATCAAAACGTGAAAAGAAAACACCCAGTTCACATAAATCAAGGGCTGCGAATCCATTGGACGTATTGGTTTGCGCTGAAACGGCCGGGAAATATGAATACGACGACGCCAGGACCTTTGTGCCCTAACCATGGCGGGTCTTCATTCCTGGGCCAAAACTCAGAAACGATGGATAATACCAACCTTAAACATTGTTATGATCATTAATATATGCATGAATGCGATAGATATCGTGTAACATGAGAATTTGAAAACATGAAAATTCTCACAACCGGTGCAACTTGAAAGAGGGTGATTTAGAGAGTCTCCAGCCTCAACAATGATTGGTTTGTGTCCCAAGACGCCTCAGGTATCGATTTGAACGATTGAGAGTGGCTGAAGTCTGCTGAGGAGGAATTTTGAATGTGCTCCTCTTTTTTGAGATTTTTCTCCTTTGAAACCTCATCATGCCGGGCCTCCTTTCTCCTAATTTCGTCCCCTTGTATGTGAGAATACTCAGCATATATATAGGCCTTGAATTAGGTTTAGAAATTGAATAGAAATATCTCTTAATTGGTGGAAAAATATTGAGAAATTATTTGATTCCATATTGCACCAATCACTTCTATTTTTGATTCTCCTATTATTTTGCACATATCTTCTTAAATCATGGCCTTTAAATCAAATTTACTCGAGGAAAAAAAAAACTGATTATATATTATTATTTTTTGATGATTTATTCAAATTTATTTGAAATTAAATGATTAAAATCAAATATAAACAAAATAATATCATGAAAATAATAATATATGGTCAATGAACTCCCTTTGGGCTTAAGATTTCGTAGATAGCCCAATAGTTATGGCCTAATACTTAAAAATACCAAAATCCCTCACTTAGTTCTTCATGCATTTTCTCAATTTTTGGCCAAGTTTAAGAGTGCATATCTCCCTCAATTTTTGTCATATGATCTTGTTCTATGACTTTTTAGAAAGCCCAAGATGTCCTCTAAATAAACCTTTTGGTTTCATCTCAATTGAGTTTTCCATTTGCAAGTTATGAGCTTTAACCCAAAAGATGTTTTTGTTGACCTTTTCGGAGGACCTCTAATCTTTTGACCCATTTCTCTCAAATGAAGCATTTCTAGCCTTGGCATGTGAGATACAAAGTTGTAGAGAATTCAATTTCCTTCAAAATGAGCTTTGGATGGGAAAGTTTTGATATTCCATGTTGAAGTTATGGCTGGTCAAAGTTCAGTTGACTTTCTCCTATGAAACCCTAATTCAGAGGCTGTTGTTTAGGATAGAGACTGCATGCTTCTTTCTTGTGCGTTTTTGAGCATCTGAAAGTCAGATGGATTGAAATATGAATGAATACGTTGGGCAAATTTTGGGGTATGACACAAACTATAAGGTAATTGCCCCTAATTTCTTTGCCTTGCTCTAAAACCTTTTTCTATATTCTTTCTCATAATTCTTCAAAATGGCTACGCTCATTTACGAGCTAAAGTCCACATCTTTTTTCTTCTACATTTCTGAAAACAAAGAGCAAAGCAATTAAGAGCCCATGGAAAACCATGGATGCAAAGGGTGCCTTACACCTTCCCTTTGCATAAATTACCCCTAGAACCCGTTTTTCTTAAAAAGGTTTTTTCCTGTTCTTTTAGCCTTTCTTATTTGGATAAAATAAAAGTCGGTGGCGACTCTTGCTATCCGCAACATTTTCGATTATAAAAGTCAGTTCACCGTATTACAGCGCCTTTGAATCAAACTTACTCAGATGATCTTTAGTGTTCAGAATATAACATATACATCCAAAAGGATGAAAATAAGAAATGTTGGGCTTTCTGTTCTTCCACAATTCATAAGGAGTCTTATCAAGAATAGGTCTTATGGAGATTCTATTCTGAATATAACATGCAGTATTAGTTGCTTCTGCCCAGAAATGCTTAGCCATATTGGCCTCGTTGATCATGGTTCTGGCCATTTCTTGTAGAGTCCTATTCTTTCGCTCTACAACTCCATTTTGATGTGGAGTTCTAGGGCAAGAGAAATCATGGGCAATACCATTTTCTTTGAAATAAATCTCAAAGAATTTGTTCTCAAATTCGCCACCATGATCACTTCTGACCTTTATGATTCTACACTCTTTCTCAGATTGGATCTGAGAGCAGAAGTCAAAGAATACTGTATGAGACTCATCCTTGTGTTTCAAGAACTTTACCCATGTCCATCTGCTATAATCATCTACGATGACTAATACATATTTCTTCCCTCTGACAGATGCTGTTTTGACTAGGCCAAACAGATCAATGTGCAGAAGTTCTAGCGGCCTAGAGGAAGAAACAACATTCCTAGACTTGAATGCAGGTTTGGAAAACTTCCCTTTTTGACATGCTTTGCAAAGAGCATCTGATTTATATTTCAGATTAGGGAGTTCTCTGACCAGATTTAGTTTGTTAATTTGAGAAATCTTTCTCAAACTAGCATGGCTTAATCTTCTGTGCCAGACCCATTGCTCTTCACTAACAGACATAAGACAAGTTACCTTATGATTCTTAAGATCTTGAAGATCAATTTTGTAAATGTTGTTCTTTCTCTTGCGTGTAAATAGGATTGAGCCATCCTTCTGACTTACAGCTTTGCAAGACTTTTGATTGAAGATTATGTCATAACCATTGTCACTTAATTGACTTATGGACAATAAGTTATGAGCTAATCCATCTACAAGAAGTACATTAGTTATGGAAGGAGAGTTACCAATACTTATGGTTCCAGAGCCAATTATCTTGCCCTTCTGATCTCCTCCAAACTTGACTTCACCAGCGGACTTAAGCACCAGGTCTTGGAACATAGACCTTTTTCCCGTCATGTGCCTCGAGCACCCAGAGTCCAGGTACCATGACATGTTTTGCTTTGTCTTCTTTGCTGCCAAGGATATCTGCAACAGAAATTATCTTCTCCTTAGGTACCCACAATTTCTTGTGTCCTTTCTTGTTAGTTTTCCTCAAGTTCTGATTGAACTTGGGTTTAGCATGATAATTAACAGGAGGTACAGCATGATATTCCTTAGGTTGAGCAACATGATATTTTCTATTTTGTGTCACATGCTTCTTTGTGTGTGTAATATGAAAGCTTTTAGCATGTGAGGTGAGCCTAATATCATGGGAGTGGCCATACTTGAACTGGTCATACAATGACTTGTATGTGATTTTCATATCATCTACAGGTTCAAGTTTGTATGGGGTATCACCCTCATAACCTATGCCAACTCTGTTGTTTCCACTAACAGTATATTGAAGGATAGAAAAACACTTAGAAAGGGGGGGGGGGTTTGAATAAGTGTAGCTTTAAAACTTGTAAGATAAAAACAATTTGCACAATGATTTTTATCCTGGTTCGTTGTTAACTAAACTACTCCAGTCCACCCCCTTGGAGTGATTTTCCTCACCTGAGGATTTAATCCACTAATCACACAAGATTACAATGGTTTTCCACTTAGACAACTTCTAAGTCTTCTAGAGTATACTGATCACAACCTTATCACTCTAGGAACAAACTGCTTAGATACCCTCTAAGACTTTCTAGAGTATACTGATCAACAACCTGATCACTCTAACTCTTACAACTTAATGTAAACAAATTCGTTTAAGAGTTACAATGCTTTTAATAAAGCTATTATCACAACTGTGATTTTCTCTTAAGTTTAAGCTTAATCTCACTAATATATTACAACAGCAATGTAGTGAGGTTGAAGATGAAGTTTAAGAGCTTTTTGAATTTGACAGCGTTTTTGTATATTTGCGCAAGTGTTGTGTTCAAAGTTCGTAACCTTGCTTCTAATCAGAACTTCTATTTATAGGCGCTTGAGAAGATGACCGTTGGGAGCATTTAATGCTTTGTGTATTCCGTACGACATTGCATTTAATGTTTCACTCTTTTGTCAAGTACCTCGAGCCTTGCTTTCACTGTGTCTACTGACGTTGCCTTTAATAGCTACTAACGTTCCTTTTGTCAGTCAGCGTAGCCTGCCATCTTGTACTTGCTTCTGATCTGATGTTTGTGTAAACAACGTTTGAATATCATCAGAGTCAAACATCTTGGTGCAGAGCATCTTCTTGTCTTCTGACCTTGAAGTGCTTCTGAGCGTGATACCATGAGAACTTCAATGCTTCTGCTTCTGATCTCAAGTCCTTCTGATGCTTCCATAGACCATGTTCTGATTCTGCTTGACCATCTTCTGATGTCTTGCCAGACCATGTTCTGATGTTGTATGCTGAACCTTTTGAGTCAGTGCTTTTTGCGCTGATTTTGTGCATACTCTTTATATAATTCCTGAAATGGAAATTGCATAGTATTAGAGTACCACATTATCTCATACAAAATTCATATACATTGTTATCATCAAAACTATGAATATTGATCAGAACAAATCTTGTTCTAACAATCTCCCCCTTTTTGATGATGACAAAAACATATATAAATGATATGAATTTGCAATCAGAATATCAGACGGCTAAAGACAATTACACAGTTATAGCATAAGCATATAAACATAGTGTGTGAATATGTCTCCCCCTGAGATTAACAATCTCCCCCTGAGATAAATAATCTCCCCCTGAAATAAATACTGGAAGAAATTTATAAATAAAGGACTTCCCTGAGTATTTTCCATTTCAGTTGAGACGATCACATATGCTTAGAACTTCAGAACATTCATAGCTTCTTATTCTTGCTTCCATAGGACAGCTTCAGAGCTTGAATTTCTTCTTGAATCATTGCATGCTAGATTGTATCAGAACATTGTTGAATGTACCAGAGCATTATCAGAGCATCTCTACATCCTGAAATGTTACAGAACAAACTAAACGACAAAAGTCAGAGCAAGAATGAATCAGAACATAATATATGTATCAGAACATATAATACGTATCAGAGCATAAAACAATAATGTTTTAGAGCATACTTAGAACAAAAACATGCATCAGAACATTTAAGGGAAAAGAATGAGTTAGAGCATATTCTATCATCAGAATATCATAACATTCTTCCTTCTTGCTTCTGATCTTGAAGCTTCATAGCACTCAGCTTGCTTCAATTTCCATGAGCTTGATTCCATACAGAATTGTTTTTCCTCATGTCTTTGCTTCTCATGTTGAGCTTTTAAGATTGTCTTCACTTCCTGCAAAACACTCAAAGACATAGAACTTGCATGTTCTGTTAGAAATGTGGAGACTTTCTCCCAGCAACTGATAAAATAAATCAGATTATTTATCACAGTTTTCTCCCCCTTTTTGTCATAACATCAAAAACACAAACGATTCAGATGAAAAACAAAACAATATGAGAGAAAAGAAGGATAATTTTCTTTGAAAGCAAAAAGAGAATTATCAAAAGGTACAAGGAAGATGCAAAGGACTAAGACGACCCTAGCTTAGACATAATCTTGGCCAGCATGTCATGAATCCCAGCATTGCTCTCAGTCTGCCTCTCCATGAAAGAGCGAAACTCAGCATTGGTGTCTTCTTGCTTGTCCATACGAGAAGCTAGCTCAGCTTGGTTCTTCTGAATAACCTCTAGAGTCTTCACCAGAAGAGAGGGTTCACCAGAAGAAGCTTCACAACTTCTGTTCAGAGGGACAGCAATCCCAACAGCAGCTTCCATTGTTAGATCATCATCATGATTTTCCTCAACAGGAATATTCTCAGCAGGATGATCTTCAGCATCAGCTTCTTCCATATAAGCATCTTCTTCATACTCAGGAGCAGGAAGATCAGAATCTCCATTCTCAAGAGCTTGAAGAATGGCAGCAAGATTCCTTGGAGCAGAAGGACCTTCAACTTCTAGAGGATCAACAACTTCTGGAATGACCAAATTGGGGTCCTCCTCAGAAGGATTTTCCCTCAGAAAGTCAAATAGTGACTTGAAGTCTCCAGTCAGAACTGGATACTTAGGTCTCCAGACCACAATATCCCTACAAGGATTATCCAACAACTCATCAACAAACATCTTCTCCTCAAGAACTCTCCTGTTTCTGATAGGATGAAAATATTTTCCATCATCAACTTCAAGAAGATATCCAGCATAACCAGGTGTCGCAGCCACTAGTCTCTTCTGAACAGCCATGGCTCCAACCTGAAAATCCTGGTGAAAACTTCTCCAAAGATTTATAGTAGAAACATCATCAAGGTCATTGAAGAAGGCATCTTTCAAGAGATCCAGCCTACTGATAACTCCATGTCTGAACAACTCCAGGTAGATATGAGGTTCAGGTTCAGGAGGATTGAAGGTGAATTTGTAGTCAGGGTAGAGAAGGCAGTATGGGTTGGATTTTCTGGTAGGAAGGGGATGGGATAGAGAAGGTGGAACTGCTGTGGTTGAAGAAGATGGAATATCTGTGGAGATGGTTGATAAGGATGGTATATCAGTGGGTGTGGGAGGATTGCCATTTAGTGGAGTGGGGTTCAAAACAGGTGTAGAAAGAGATGGTTGAGGAGGATTTGGAATGGTGAAGGTGTTGTGAGGTTCAGAAGGAGGAGGTTCGATAGAAGATTGAGGTTCAAAAGGTGGTGGTTGGTATACTTGCTTGGGAAAATTTGTAGTACTTTTAGTACGGAAAGATTCCCTGATGCGCTGATCTTGATATTCTTGAGAGTTTACTTTGACAGGATCAAAGGTGACCCTTTGCTTCTTGGCTTTCTTGGCTTCTTCTTCTTAAGCCTTTCTCTTCAGCCTTGCTTCTTGCTTCTTCTGATCCTTCTTCTGAAGGTCAGCCAGAGAAGGAAGCACTCTTCCACGAATCCATGCAGGATCAACAGAAGATTGAGTTCTTACAGAAGCTTCCAGATAATGCTTAACAGCCTTGTGAAGTTCTGCTTGGAACAAGGTAGCAAAGCCTTCAACCGGAATTCTTCTGGTCAGAATATCTGGGAAGATTACAGGAACAGAAGTTAGCTTCCTGATAAGTTGCAATCTTAGCAGATCAAGACCATTGAAGACATGACCTTGAATGACTCCAAAGAATTTGGACGTTCCAATAGTCCTTAGAGAGTCCATCAAATCACTTTCTATCAGAATGTATGAAATCATTCTGGCGAAAGGAATAGCATTTCTTGGAAGATGAGGATACTTCTCACGTTCTTCATCTCTTGACTCTTCAATAGCCATCTTCAGATTTTGAAAAAGAATGTTGGAGATGTTGAGTTCAATTCTTCTTCCAATGCAGAAAAGAGTGTATTTGTGATCAGGACTAATGTAAGAGGAGGAGAACGATCTTCTTCTATGATGGAGAGAACCCAGAATAATCTCAGCCCAAACTTGATAGAACTCCCTCAATGTACCAGTTTTATGAGATTCAATACCAGTAGCATACGATATTTGTCTTTCAACCTGTAGCCAACTAACTTTGGCATGAAGAGGACCAGTGCATCCTTCTTCATCATCCAAGTTGTACAACTTCCTGATCAACTTCTCAGTTATCACAACTTCATGCCCTAACACGAAGGAGATGATTGCAGTTGGAGTAACCGTTGCATGAGCCTAGAAATCTTTCACAAGAGCCGGATAAATTGGTCCAACCAATCTATCAAGATAGTTTGACCACCCTTGTGCCATTATCTTTGCGTCAGGTTTGAAACCATGTGCTTTCAGATTCTCAAAATCCACCGAAGACTCACAAAGAACTTCCATTTCTAATGTAGGAATGGAACAGGTCTTCAATGGAGCATACCCATGCTTGTTAAAAACCAGTTGAGTGGAAGACATTTCTGCTTGGTTTGAAGAGTTTGATGAAGGATTCATGGTGAAATGCAAGGTTGCAGACACAAGCTAGGGTTTATGTAATGAATGCAAAAAATGAGGGACGAATGAGGAGAGAGAGTGAAAAAGATGAAATGAAGATGAAGAGAGGTATTTAAAAGATTGAATAAAAGAAAATAATAAATGCAATATGGTTTAAATGAAATGATTTCAGAAAAACATGACATCAATTTGCATTTAATGAGATATGACGTTAGTAGAGATAAAGTGACAAAATGAAATGATTTGCACAGTTACCTAGGGCGGCGTCTCCTCAACTGCACGCATGCTTGTCCAAAAATAGTGAACACGTGTTCATTTTCTGGAAAGACTGGTGACAGCTGTTTTGCTTTAAAAGAGATTCTGAATCAACTTAGATAATGAAACGTTAGAAATAACAGAATCAGAACTTCTAATTGATCATTATCAGAACTTCTTATAAACACATAGTCCCAACACATTTTAGAGAATAACCATACATAAGATCTTCTCATCTTCTCATTCTGGGCATAAATCCATACTGATATTCTTCAGAATGAACTTAAACCTATCTTCATCAAGGGGTTTTGTAAAGATATCAGCCCATTGATGATCTGTATCCACAAAGTTTAAAGAGAGAACACCCTTCTGAACATAGTCCCTAATGAAATGATGTTTAATCTCAATATGTTTAGCTTTGGAATGTAAGATAGGATTCTTAGATAAACATATGGCAGAAGTATTATCACAGAAGATAGGAATGTTACTCTCATATATTTGATAATCTTCTAGCTGACTCTTCATCCAGAGCATTTGTGTGCTACAACCAGCAGCATCAACATATTCTGCTTCTGTTGTTGAGAGGGCAATGGTAGCTTGCTTCTTGCTGTACCAGGAGATCAGGTGACTTCTTAGAAATTGACAACTTCCAGAAGTACTCTTCCTTTCAATTCTGTCTCCAGCATAGTCAGCATCACAAAATCCTACTAAGTTGTATTCTTTAGATCTTCTGTAGACTAAACCAACATTAGTAGTACCTTTTAGATACCTCAGAATTCTCTTAACAGCAGTTAAGTGAGATTCTCTAGGATCTGATTGGAATCTAGCGCACAAACAAACACTGAATAAAATATCAGGTCTAGAAGCATTTAAATATAGAAGAGATCCAATCATACCTCTGTACAACTTCTGATCAACCTTCTTACTTACCTCATCCTTACCTAGAACACACGTTGGCTGCATAGGAGTTTTGGCTTCTTTGCTTTCAGAAAGATTAAACTTCTTCAGAAGTTCTTTCACATACTTCGTTTGATGAACATATGTTCCATCAGAAGTTTGATTGATTTAAATCCCAAGAAAATACTTGAGTTCACCCATCATACTCATTTCAAATTCAGCCTGCATAGACTTAGCAAACTCCTTTCCAAGTGAAGCATTAGATGTTCCAAAAATAATATCATCAACATAAATTTGACAAATTAAAATGTCCTTCTTAAATGTTTTTCAGAAGAGAGTCGTATCCACTTGTCCTCTAGTGAAACCATTGTCCAGAAGGAAAGAACTTAATCTCTCATACCAAGCTCTAGGAGCTTGCTTCAATCCATACAATGACTTCTTAAGTTTGAAAACATGTTCAGGATACTTAGAGTCTTCAAAACCAGGAGGTTGGTGGACATAGACTTCCTCATCTATATAGCCATTTAAGAAGGCACTCTTAACATCCATCTGATATAGAGTGATGTTATGTTGAGTGGCAAAAGAAATTAATAAGCGAATAGATTCTAACCTGGTCACTGGTGCAAAGGTTTCTGTATAGTCAATTCCTTCTTGTTGACTATATCCCTGAGCCACCAGTTTGGCTTTGTTTCTTACCACTTCTCATTTCTCACTAAGCTTGTTTTTGAAAACCCACTTTGTACCAATGATATTGAATCCTTTTGGTTTAGGAACCAAATCCCATACATCATTCCTTGTAAACTGATTTAGTTCTTCTTGCATGGCAATTATCCAGTCTGGATCTTCTAGAGCTTGATCAACAGAAGTTGACTCGATCAAAGAAACAAGACCTAATTGACATTCTGCATTGTTCTTAAGGAATGCTCTGGTTCTGATAGGATCATCTTTCTTTCCAAGGATCACATCTTCTGAGTGAGCTGAGGTGAGTCTAGAAGATCTTCTGACTGTTGGCTCTTCAGAAGTTCTGAGATTCTCTAAAGATGCAGCAACTTGATCTTCTGATTCTTTGCTTCTGAGATTTTCAGCTTCTGAAACTTTGCTTCTTGGTTCTACAGCTTCTGATATATCAATATCTATATCTGCAAAATTCTCAAACTGCTTTGGCTTTTCAAGACCAAGCTTATCATCAAATCTGATATTGATTGATTCTTCTACAACCAATGTTTCAGTATTGTATACTCTGTAGCCTTTAGAGCGTTCAGAATATCCAAGAAGGAAACATTTTTGTGCCTTAGAATCAAACTTACCAAGATGATCTTTAGTATTTAGAATAAAACAAACACATCCAAAAGGATGAAAATATGAAATGTTGGGCTTTCTGTTCTTCCACAATTCATAAGGAGTCTTATTTAGAATAGGTCTTATAGAGATTCTATTCTGAATATAACATGCAATGTTTATTGCTTCTGCCCATAAGTGTCTAGCCATATTGGTTTCATTGATCATGGTTCTGGCCATTTCTTGTAGAGTCCTATTCTTTCGCTCTACAACTCCATTTTGCTGTGGAGTTCTAGGGCAAGAGAAATCATGGGCAATACCATTTTCTTTGAAGAACTCCTCAAAGAATCTGTTCTCAAATTCACCACCATGATCACTTCTGACCTTTATGATTTTGCACTCCTTCTCAGATTGAATCTGAGTGCAGAATTCAAAGAACACTGAATGAGACTCATCCTTGTGTTTTAAGAACTTTACCCATGTCCAGCGGCTATAATCATCTACGATGACTAATCCATATTTCTTCCCTCTGACAGATGCTGTTTTGACTAGTCCAAACAGATCAATGTGCAGAAGTTCTAACGGCCTTGAGGAAGAGACAACATTCATAGATTTGAATGCGGGTTTGGAGAACTTTCCCTTCTGACATGCTTCACAAAGAGCATCTGATTTGTATTTCATATTTGGGAGTCCTCTGACCAGCTTTAGTTTGTTAATCTGAGAAATCTTTCTCAAACTAGCATGTCCTAATCTTCTGTGACAGACCCATTGCTCTTCAGAAACAGACATAAGACAAGTCACCTTCTACTTCTCAAGATCTGAAAGATCAATCTTATAAATGTTGTTCTTTCTCTTGCCTGTAAATAGGATTGAGGCATCCTTCTGACTTACAACCTTGCAAGACTTTTGATTGAAGATTATGTCATAACCATTGTCACTTAATTGACTTATGGACAATAAGTTATGCGCCAATCCTTCTACAAGAAGTACGTTAGTTATGGAAGGAGATTTACCAATACTTATGGTTCCAGAGCCAATAATCTTTACCTTCTGATCTCCTCCAAACTTGACTTCTCCACCAGATTTAAGCACCAGGTCTTGGAACATAGACCTTCTTCCCGTCATGTGTCGCGAGCACCCAGAGTCCAGGTACCATGACATTTTGTGCTTTGTCTTCTTTGCTGCTAAGGATATCTGCAACAGAAATTATATTCTCCTTAGGTACCCACAGTTTCTTGGGTCCTTTCTTTTTAGTTTTCCTCATGTTCTTATTGAACTTGGGTTTAGCATGATAAGTAACAGGAGGAACAACATGATATTCTTTAGGTTTGGCAGCCTGATATTTTTTAGGTTGTGTCACATGCTTCTTCGTGTGTGAAGTGTTAAAACTTTTGGCATGTGAAGTGAGCCTAATATCATGTGAGTGGCCATATTTGAACTGATCATACAATGGCTTGTATGTGATTTTCAAATCATCTACAGGTTCAAATTTACGTGGGATATCACCCTCATAGCCAACGCCCATCCTTTTGTTTTCAGAAACGCCATATATCATAGAAGCAAGATGACTTCTGCCAATACTTCTAGATAGGAACTTTCTGAAGCTCGAGTCATATTCTTTCAGAATATGATTGAGAGTAGGAATGGATTTTTCTGATTCAGAAGGAGATCCAATATCTTTGGATAATTTTAAAACTTTTTCTTTGAGTTCAGAATTTTCTAATTCAAGCTTCTTAGTTTCAAATTCAAAGAGCTTTCTCAGCTTTTTGTATTTGATACTAAGATGATCCTTGAGTTCCAGAAGTTCAGTTAAACTGGAAACTAACTCTTCTCTAGATAGTTCAGAAAATACCTCTTCAGAATCTGATTCTGATGTAGATTCTGATCCGTCATCCACTGTGGCCATCAGTGCAAGGTTTGTATGTGTAACGCCCGTATAATTTTAATATTACTTTAATCAAGAATATTGAATTAATAATTAGAATTATGAAGGATTTTGTGAAAATAATGAATAAATAATGGTTTATGGCATTTGGGCCATGTGAGAAATAGTAAAAAGGGGGGGGGGTGTGAGATAAGAAGGCCCTTTACTAATATTATTATTATTTTTCATAAAATGATTGGAATTGGGAAGAAAGAAAGAACGTGAAACAACAGAAGTCTGAGGAAAGAGGAACGTGAAGGAGAACGGTAGAGGGAGAGACCAAGAATCAAGAAATTTGTCTAAGGTAAGGGGGGACTTATCTGATTATCATCTATTATCGGGTTAGGGGTTGATAATAATGAATAGATGTGGAATTCGGGTCGATTGAGTCATATGATAGGTTTAGGGATTGAGTCAATTGTAAGATGTTTGATCTCTATGTCTGAATCTATGATGTCTGCGTTGTTATGGTCTTAATTGATGTGTAATTGGTGTATTATGAGACGTAAATTGTGTTGTTTGTGCATTCTATTTCTCTAGGTTCGTACTGGTATGTATTGGGTGTGTTTGGAATGCATAGAATGCTGTTTTCTGCAGGTTGGGGTTTCTGAAATCGCCGGTTCGCGCCGCGTGCATAGGGTTTGCGCCGCGAACAGGTGGGCAGAATGCCAGGAAGTTGTGATACGCTCAGGTCGCGCCGCGTACCTGTGTTCGCGCCGCGAAGGCGTAACTTCTTCTCGTTCCGCGCTGCGTGTGGATGTTTGCGCCGCGAATAGCTTGGCAGAGAGCCAATGAATTTTTGGGGCGCTCAGTTCGCGCCGCGAACTGGTGATGGCGCCGCGTGCTGTTGGTGTTTTTGAGATATTTTTAAAAGTTCAAAGAGGCATAACTTTTTAACCGTTGGTCCATTTGATGCGCCGTTTCGGGCTAAATGAACCTTATAGAATAATATATATGAGGATGAATGATTGGTTTTAGAATGATGAGAATACATGTGTGCTATTCCTTATTGATTATGATGATTGGTGCAAAATACATGTATATTTTCTATGTGATGATGATAGAATAGTGATTGAATGATGTTAATATATATGAACATACTTGATGATGATGATGATATTGGTGATGATGATGATGATGGTATAAGTATGTTATATATGTTGCATTCATTCATATTCATTGATGATACTGTATCCATAAAGGGTGTTGGATCAGTGAAGGGCATGATTCCCATTGTGTGGAATCTGTGCTGGCAGGGCCGTATCTGGATGATGTTGGATCGGTCATGGGTTAGTCCCATTGGATGATGTTGGTACGACATGCATAGTGTCAGTTCATTCATATGCATAATTTATAACATGATTGTATGTATTCCAGTGTTGTAAATGTTGAATGATGTGTTGATTGTTGGTTAACTTGTTTTGAATATCTGATTATGAAACAATTGGGTGAATGATGCAACTGTGACGTGTTATTGCTTTATAACCTTATAACATTTGTTAATTATGATGAGACTCACCCTTACATGTTATCATTTTTAGATTGAGGATAGCGGCTGTTTGACTCGGTGAGGATTAGCTCATGAGTCAGTGTTTTAGTTAGCCTCAGGTGTCATGCTCTGGTAGTTGTAACACTGGGAACGTTTGTTTTGGAGTTTTGATTGTAACTCTATATTTAAATTATTTTGGTTGAAGTCTGATACATTAGTGACATAATGTTGACTTGATGAAGTATTTCCGCTGTGTAAAACATGGATTTGATTAATGAGTTATGATTTCAGGTGTTTTCAGTAAATGCATGACTTATACTGACGTGTGTTTTTCATTATTTATGAATTGTAATGCCTCTCTACATGTTACTCTGATTTAATAATTGTTTATTTGCCGCGGGTTATTAGAGGGGTGTTACAATAGTGGTGTCAGAGCATAGTCGGTCGTTATGACCAGAGTCTTAGTGTCAGTTTGCTTTCCTGTGTATGCGACTAGTAAGAGTTAACTGTCGATACTTCTGTTCTGATTAAATTGGTTGTGATTTAAGCAGAACAATGGCTGGAAGAGGAGGAAGAAACGATGATGCTATCGCTGAGGCTCTGGGCATGATTGCTGGTGTGCTGGGAGGAAATGCCAATGGAGCTGCGATTGGTGCTGACAGGCAGCTGAACAGTTTTCAAAGGAACAATCCTCCATTGTTTAAGGGCACGCATGATCCTGAAGGTGCTCAGAAGTGGCTTAAGGAGATCGAGAGAATCTTCAGAGTCATCGATTGTGCTGAGGATCTGAAGGTGAGATATGGTACTCACATGTTGTCTGAAGAGGCTGATGACTGGTGGTTGACAACCAAAGCTGAACTGGATGCCGGTGGTATAGCGGTTACTTGGGCTATATTCAAAAGGGAATTTCTGAGGAGGTATTTTCCTGAGGATGTCAGGGGCAGAAAGGAAGTGGAATTTCTGGAGTTGGTTCAAGGTAACATGACTGTATCAGAGTATGCTGCCAAGTTTGTGGAATTGGCAAAGTACTATGTGCACTACAACAACGACGAAGCCAGTGAATTCTCAAAATGTGTCAAGTTTGAGAATGGTCTTCGTGATGAGATCAAGCAGGATATTAGGTACCAGAGGATTCGGAGGTTCGTTGACTTAGTGGATTGTAGCAGGATTTTTGAGGAAGATAGCATCAAGCTGAAGTCATCTCACTCTCGCGAGTTAGTTGACAGAAAGGGTAAGAAGCCTATGGACAAAGGTAAACCATATGGTATAGGTAAACCTGTTGATTGGAAGAAACCCAGTGGGGGAGATTCCAGTGCTCGCATCAGATGCTATAACTGTGGAGAGATTGGGCATCGTAGGAACGAGTGCAAGCTTGATCAGAAGAAGTGTTACAAGTGTGACCAAGTGGGCCATATTGCTGCTGACTGCAAGAAGAGGGTTGTAACTTGCTACAACTGTGGTGAAGAGGGTCACATCAGTCCTAATTGTCCCAAGCCAAAGAAGAACCAATCGGGAGGAAAGGTTTTTGCTTTGACCGGGTCAGAGACTACTCTAGAGGACAGATTGATTAAAGGTACGTGTTTCATTCATGGCACACCTTTAGTTGCGATTATTGATACTGGAGCAACTCATTCTTTTATTTCTTTGGACTGTGCTACGAGGTTAAATCTTGAGATATCTGACATAAATGGAAGTATGGTTATTGACACTCCTGCGTCGGGTTCAGTAACTACTTCGTCTCCATGCTTGAATTGTCCGGTTGACATTTTTGGCAGAGAATTCGGGATGGACTTAGTGTGCCTTCCATTGAAACAACTTGATGTAATCCTGGGAATGAACTGGTTGGAATTCAATCGTGTTCATATCAACTGTTTTGCGAAGACGGTAATTTTTCCTGAAGAGGTTAGTACTGATAATCTGGAGATGACAGCTAGACAGGTGAATGAGGCTATCGGAGATGGTGCAACAGTATTTATGTTGTTCGCATTGATGAATGTGAAAGAAAAAGTGGCGAGTAGCGAATTACCTGTGGTGTGTGAATTCCCAGAAGTTTTTCCAGAAGATGTGAATGAATTACCGCCGGAAAGAGAAGTGGAGTTTTTTATTGATTTAATTCCGGGAACTAGTCCAGTGTCGATGGCACCGTATCGTATGTCGTCGTCTGAGTTGGCTGAGCTGAAGAAGCAGTTAGAAGAATTGCTGGAGAAGAAATTCATTCGTCCTAGTGTTTCTCCTTGGGGTGCGCCTGTGTTACTAGTAAAGAAGAAAGAGGGTTCGATGAGGCTGTGCGTAGATTACAGACAATTGAACAAGGTTACTATCAAGAATCGGTATCCATTACCGAGGATTGATGATTTGATGGATCAGTTGGTTGGAGCGCGGGTATTTAGTAAAATTGATCTGAGGTCTGGGTATCATCAGATACGTGTGAAAGATGATGACATTCAGAAGACTGCTTTTAGAACAAGGTATGGACATTATGAGTATTCTGTAATGCCATTTGGAGTTACTAATGCACCTGGTGTTTTTATGGAGTATATGAACAGGATATTTCATCCTTATCTCGACAAGTTTGTGGTGGTATTTATAGACGATATCCTGATATATTCTAAGAATGAGGAAGAACATGCTGAACACCTATGAACTGTGTTAGAGCTGTTGAAAGAGAAGCAACTTTTTGCCAAACTGTCGAAGTGTGAATTCTGGTTAGAGGAAGTTAGTTTTCTGGGACATGTGATTTCTAAGAATGGTATTGTTGTTGATCTTACAAAGATAGAAGCTGTGTCTCAGTGGGAAGCTCCGAAGTCAATGTCAGAGATTCGTAGTTTTCTTGGTCTTGCAGGTTACTACAGAAAGTTTATTGAAGGATTTGCAAAGTTAGCATTGCCGTTAACTAAACTAACCAGGAAGGGACAAGCTTTTATTTGGGATGCAAAATGTGAAGAGGGATTCCAAGAGCTGAAGAGGAGGTTGACTAGTGCTCATATCTTGATTTTGCCGAATCCGACAGAATCATTTGTGGTTTATTGTGATGCATCACTGATGGGCTTAGGTGGTGTATTGATGCAAAATCAACAAGTAGTCGCTTATGCGTCGAGACAACTCAAAGTACATGAAAGGAATTATCCGACTCATGATTTGGAGTTGGCAGCTGTAGTTTTTGTTTTGAAGTTGTGGCGGCACTATTTGTATGGTTCGAGATTTGAAGTATTCAGTGATCATAAGAGCCTAAAGTATCTCTTTGATCAGAAAGAGTTGAATATGAGGCAGAGAAGGTGGTTGGAATTTCTAAAAGATTATGATTTTGGTTTGAATTACCATCCGGGTAAGGCAAACGTTGTTGCTGATGCCTTGAGTAGGAAGACCTTGCATATGTCTATGCTAATGGTGAAGGAATTGGATTTGATTGAACAATTCAGAGACTTGAGTTTGGTGTGTGAAGGTACTCTTACTAGTGTCAAATTGGGTATGCTGAAGCTGACTAGCGGTATTCTTGAAGAGATCAGAGAGGGTCAGAAAGCTGATGTTGAATTGATCGATAAGTTGACTTTGATTAATCAAGGCAAGAATGGTGAATTCAGAATTGACGAGAATGGTATACTGAGGTTTGGAGACAGAGTTTGTGTTCCTGATGTTGCTGAACTACGAAAACGTATTTTAGAAGAAGGACACCGTAGTGGATTGAGTATTCATCCTGGTGCTACCAAAATGTATCATGACTTGAAAAAGTTGTTTTGGTGGCCGGGAATGAAGAGGGAAATTGCCGAGTTTGTGTACTCTTGTTTGATTTGCCAGAAGTCAAAGATTGAGCATCAGAAACCGTCTGGGTTAATGCAACCGATGTTTATTCCTGAGTGGAAGTGGGATAGCATATCAATGGATTTTGTGTCGGGTTTGCCGAGAACTGTCAAGAATTGTGAAGCTATCTGGGTCTTAGTAGATAGGTTGACGAAGTCTACACATTTTATACCGGTGAGAATGGATTATCCGATGGAGAAGCTGGCTCAATTATATATTGAGAAGATAGTTAGTCTTCATGATATTCCTTCAAGTATCGTGTCAGACAGAGATCCGAGATTTACGTCTAAGTTCTGGGAAGATTTGCAAAAGGATTTGGGTACTAAGCTGAGATTGAGTTCTGCTTATCATCCGCAGACTGATGGACAGACGGAGAGGACGATTCAGTCGTTAGAAGATTTGTTACGTGCTTGCGTGTTGGAAAAAGGAGGTACTTGGGATAGTTATCTGCCTTTGATTGAATTTACCTACAACAACAGTTTTCATTCGAGTATAGGTATGGCTCCGTTTGAGGCATTGTATGGTAGGAGATGTAGAACTCCATTGTGTTGGTACGAAGCTGGTGAGAGTGCTGTGATTGGACCAGAAATTGTACAACAGACTACGGAGAAGATTAAGATGATTCAGGAGAAGATGAAAACTTCTCAGAGTCGTCAGAAGAGTTATCATGACAGGAGAAGGAAAACACTTGAGTTTCAAGAGGGAGACCATGTGTTTATGAGAGTTACTCCTATGACAGGAATTGGTCGGGCATTGAAGTCAAGGAAGTTGACTCCGCGTTTTATTGGACCATTCCAAATTTCTAAAAGAGTGGGAGAAGTGGCTTATCGTATTGCGTTACCGCCAATGCTTGCCAACTTGCATGATGTATTTCATGTGTCTCAATTGAGGAAATACATTTCGGATCCGTCCCATGTGATCCAAGTGGATGATGTACAGGTTAAAGACAACTTAACGGTTGAAACGTTGCCTGTGAGGATTGAAGATCGAAGACTGAAGCAATTGCGGGGTAAAGAAATAGCTTTAGTAAAAGTAGCCTGGGGAGGACCAGCTGATGGAAACGTCACCTGGGAGTTAGAAAGTCAGATGAAAGATTCCTATCCGGAACTCTTTGCTTGAGGTATGTTTTCGAGGACGAAAACTCTTTTAGTGGGGGGAGAGTTGTAACGCCCGTATAATTTTAATATTAATTTAATCAAGAATATTGAATTAATAATTAGAATTATGAAGGATTTTGTGAAAATAATGAATAAATAATGGTTTATGGCATTTGGGCCATGTGATAAATAGTAAAAAGGGGGGGTGTGAGATAAGAAGGCCCTTTACTAATATTATTATTATTTTTCATAAAATAATTGGAATTGGGAAGAAAGAAAGAACGTGAAAGAACAGAAGTCTGAGGAACGAGGAACGTGAAGGAGAACGGCAGAGGGAGAGACCAAGAATCAAGAAATTTGTCTAAGGTAAGGGGGGACTTATCTGATTATCATCTATTATCGGGTTAGGGGTTGATAATACTGAATAGATGTTGAATTCGGGTCGATTGAGTCATATGATAGGTTTAGGGATTGAGTCAATTGTAAGATGTTTAATCTCTATGTCTGAATCTATGATGTCTGCGTTGTTATGGTCTTAATTGATGTGTAATTGGTGTATTATGAGACGTAAATTGTGTTGTTTGTGCATTCTATTTCTCTAGGTTCGTACTGGTATGTATTGGGTGTGTTTGGAATGCATAGAATGCTGTTTTCTGCAGGTTGGGGTTTCTGAAATCGCCGGTTCGCGCCGCGTGCATAGGGTTTGCGCCGCGAACAGGTGGGCAGAATGCCAGGAAGTTGTGATACGCTCAGGTCGCGCCGCGTACCTGTGTTCGCGCCGCGAAGGCGTAACTTCTTCTCGTTTCGCGCCGCGTGTGGATGTTTGCGCCGCGAACAGCTTGGCAGAGAGCCAATGAATTTTTGGGGCGCTCAGTTCGCGCCGCGAACTGGTGATGGCGCCGCGTGTTGTTGGTGTTTTTGAGATATTTTTAAAAGTTCAAAGAGGCATAACTTTTTAACCGTTGGTCCATTTGATGCGCCGTTTCGGGCTAAATGAACCTTATAGAATAATCTATATGAGGATGAATGATTGGTTTTAGAATGATGAGAATACATGTGTGTTATTCCTTATTGATTATGATGATTGGTGCAAAATACATGTATATTTTCTATGTGATGATGATAGAATAGTGATTGAATGATGTTAATATATATGAACATACTTGATGATGATGATGATATTGGTGATGATGATGATGATGGTATAAGTATGTTATATATGTTGCATTCATTCATATTCATTGATGATACTGTATCCATAAGGGGTGTTGGATCAGTGAAGGGCATGATTCCCATTGTGTGGAATCTGTGCTGGCAGGGCCGTATCTGGATGATGTTGGATCGGTCATGGGTTAGTCCCATTGGATGATGTTGGTACCTTATGCATAGTGTCAGTTCATTCATATGCATAATTTATAACATGATTGGATGTATTCCAGTGTTGTAAATGTTGAATGATGTGTTGATTGTTGGTTAACTTGTTTTGAATATCTGATTATGAAACAATTGGGTGAATGATGCAACTGTGACGTGTTATTGCTTTATAACCTTATAACATTTGTTAATTATGATGAGACTCACCCTTACATGTTGTCATTTTCAGATTGAGGATAGCGGCTGTTTGACTCGGTGAGGATTAGCTCATGAGTCAGTGTTTTAGTTAGCGTCAGGTGTCATGCTCTGGTAGTTGTAACACTGGGAACGTTTGTTTTGGAGTTTTGATTGTAACTCTATATTTAAATTGTTTTGGTTGAAGTCTGATACATTAGTGACATAATGTTGACTTGATGAAGTATTTCCGCTGTGTAAAACATGGATTTGATTAATGAGTTATGATTTCAGGTGTTTTCAGTAAATGCATGACTTATACTGACGTGTGTTTTTCATTATTTATGAATTGTGATGCCTCTCTACATGTTACTCTGATTTAATAATTGTTTATTTGCCGCGGGTTATTAGAGGGGTGTTACAGTCTACTCGCCTTCAAAGTCTGATTCTGGTTCCGAATCATCCGATGTTGCCATAAGACCTTTCTTCTTATGAAACTTCTTCTTGGGATTCTCCTTCTGAAGTTTTGGACATTCATTCTTGAAGTGTCCAGGCTCATTGCATTCATAGCAGATGACCTTCTTCTTGTCAGATCTTCTGCCTCCAGAAGATTCTCCTCTTTCAGGCTTCTTTGAACTTCTGAAGCTCTTGAACTTCCTTTGCTTGCTCTTCCAGAGATGGTTTACCCTTCTGTAGATCATGGACAGTTCATCTTCTTCTTCTGATTCTGATTCTTCAGAATCTACTTCTTCAGCCTGAAAAGCGTTAGTGCATTTTTTATAATTAGATTTTAACGCAATAGACTTACCTTTCTTCTGAGGTTCATTAGCATCCAGCTCAATTTCATGACTGCTCAGAGCACTGATCAGTTCTTCAAGAGAGACTTCATTCAGATTCTTGGCAATTTTGAAAGCAGTCACCATAGGACCCCATCTTCTTGGCAAGCTTCTGATGATCTTCTTGACATGATCAGCCCTTGTGTATCCCTTGTCAAGAACTCTCAATCCAGCAGTTAGCGTTTGAAATCTTGAGAACATCTTCTCAATATTTTCATCATCCTCCATCTTGAAGGCTTCATATTTCTGGATCAAGGCAAGAGCTTTAGTCTCCTTGACTTGGGCATTCCCTTCATGGGTCATTTTCAATGACTCATATATATCATAGGCAGTTTCCCTGTTAGATATCTTCTCATATTCAGCATGAGAGATAGCATTTAGCAAAACAGTCCTACACTTATGATGATTTTTGAATTGCTTCTTTTGATCATTATTCATTTCTTGTCTTGTAAGCTTTAAACCAGTAGCTTTCATTGGATGTTTGTAACCATCCATCAGCAGATCCCATTAGTCACCATATAGACCAAGGAAGTAACTTTCAAGTTTATCTTTCCAGTATTCAAAGTTTTCACCATCAAATACTGGTGGTCTAGTATAACCATTGTTACCATTTCCATTGTATTGCTCAGCAGAGCCAGATGTAGATGTATTTGTTGGATTTTCACCAGACATCTTGACTTAAGCGTTTTTCTCTTTCTGAATCTTTTCTAAACACGGTTCAGTGCTTGCACCTTAGAACCGACGCTCTGATGCCAATTGAAGGATAGAAAAACACTTAGAAGGGGGGGGGGGGGGTTTGAATAAGTGTAGCTTTAAAACTTGTAAGATAAAAACAATTTGCACAATGATTTTTATCCTGGTTCGTTGTTAACTAAACTACTCCAGTCCACCCCCTTGGAGTGATTTACCTCACCTGAGGATTTAATCCACTAATCACACAAGATTACAATGGTTTTCCACTCAGACAACTTCTAAGTCTTCTAGAGTATACTGATCACAACCTGATCACTCTAGGAACAAACTGCTTAGATACCCTCTAAGACTTTCTAGAGTATACTTATCAACAACCTGATCACTCTAGTTCTTACAACTTAATATAAACAAATTCGTTTAAGAGTTACAATGCTTCTAATAAAGCTATTATCACAACTGTGATTTTCTCTTAAGTTTAAGCTTAATCTCACTAATATATTACAACAGCAATGTAGTGAGGTTGAAGATGAAGTTATAGAGCTTTTTGAATTTGACAACGTTTCTGTATATTTGCGCAAGTGTTGTGTTCAAAGTTCGTAACCTTGCTTCTCATCAGAACTTCTATTTATAGGCGTTTGAGAAGATGACCGTTGGGAGCATTTAATGCTTTGCGTATTCCGTACAGCATTGCATTTAATGTTTCACTCTTTTGTCAACTACCTCGAGCCTTGCTTTCGCTGTGTCTACTGACGTTGCCTTTAATAGCTACTAACGTTCCTTTTGTCAGTCAGCGTAGCCTGCCATCTTCTACTTCTTCTGATCTGATGTTTGTGTAAACAACGTTTGAATATCATCAGAGTCAAACAGCTTGGTGCAGAGCATCTTCTTGTCTTCTGACCTTGAAGTGCTTCTGAGCGTGATACCATGAGAACTTCAATGCTTCTGCTTCTGATCTCAAGTCCTTCTGATGCTTCCATAGACCATGTTTTGATTCTGCTTGACCATCTTCTGATGTCTTGCCAGACCATGTTCTGATGTTGCATGCTGAACCTTCTGAGTCAGTGCTTCTTGCGCTGATTTTGTGCATACTCTTTATATAATTCCTGAAATGGAAATTGCATAGTATTAGAGTACCACATTATCTCATACAAAATTCATATACATTGTTATCATCAAAACTAAGAATATTGATCAGAACAAATCTTGTTCTAACACATATATCATAGAGGCAAGTTGACTTCTACCAATACCTCTAGATAAGAACTTCCTGAAACTCAAGTCATATTCTTTAAGAATATTGTTCAAGCTTGGAATAGATTTTTCTAAACCAGAAGATGACTCAGCATCTTTGGATAGTTTTAAAACTTTTTCTTTGAGTTCAGAATTTTCTAATTCAAGCTTCTTAGTTTCAGATACAAAGAGCTTTCTCAGATTTTTGTATTTGATACTAAGATGATCCTTGAGTTCCAGAAGTTCAGTTAAACTGGAAACTAACTCTTCTCTAGATAGTTTAGAAAATACCTCTTCAGAATCTGATTCTGATGTAGATTCTGATCCGTCATCCACTGTGGCCATCAGTGCAAGGTTTTCCTGCTCGCCTTCAGAGTCTGATTCTGATTCTGGTTCCGAATCATCCGATGTTGCCATAAGACCTTTCTTCTTATGAAACTTCTTCTTGGGATTCTCCTTCTGAAGTTTTGGACATTCATTCTTGAAGTGTCCAGGCTCATTGCATTCATAGCAGATGACCTTCTTCTTGTCAGATCTTCTGCCTCCAGAAGATTCTCCTCTTTCAGGCTTCTTTGAACTTCTGAAGCTCTTGAACTTCCTTTGCTTGCTCTTCCAGAGATGGTTTACCCTTCTGGAGATCATGGACAGTTCATCTTCTTCTTCTGATTCTGATTCTTCAGAATCTACTTCTTCAGCCTGAAAAGCGTTAGTGCATTTTTTATAATTAGATTTTAACGCAATAGACTTACCTTTCTTCTGAGGTTCATTAGCATCCAGCTCAATTTCATGACTGCTCAGAGCACTGATCAGTTCTTCAAGAGAGACTTCATTCAGATTCTTGGCAATTTTGAAAGCAGTCACCATAGGACCCCATCTTCTTGGCAAGCTTCTGATGATCTTCTTGACATGATCAGCCCTTGTGTATCCCTTGTCAAGAACTCTCAATCCAGCAGTTAGCGTTTGAAATCTTGAGAACATCTTCTCAATATTTTCATCATCCTCCATCTTGAAGGCTTCATATTTCTGGATCAAGGCAAGAGCTTTAGTCTCCTTGACTTGGGCATTCCCTTCATGGGTCATTTTCAATGACTCATATATATCATAGGCAGTTTCCCTGTTAGATATCTTCTCATATTCAGCATGAGAGATAGCATTTAGCAAAACAGTCCTACACTTATGATGATTTTTGAATTGCTTCTTTTGATCATTATTCATTTCTTGTCTTGTAAGCTTTAAACCAGTAGCTTTCATTGGATGTTTGTAACCATCCATCAGCAGATCCCATTAGTCACCATATAGACCAAGGAAGTAACTTTCAAGTTTATCTTTCCAGTATTCAAAGTTTTCACCATCAAATACTGGTGGTCTAGTATAACCATTGTTACCATTTCCATTGTATTGCTCAGCAGAGCCAGATGTAGATGTATTTGTTGGATTTTCACCAGACATCTTGACTTAAGCGTTTTTCTCTTTCTGAATCTTTTCTAAACACGGTTCAGTGCTTGCACCTTAGAACCGGCGCTCTGATGCCAATTGAAGGATAGAAAAACACTTAGAAAGGGGGGGGGGGGGGTTTGAATAAGTGTAGCTTTAAAACTTGTAAGATAAAAACAATTTGCACAATGATTTTTATCCTGGTTCGTTGTTAACTAAACTACTCCAGTCCACCCCCTTGGAGTGATTTACCTCACCTGAGGATTTAATCCACTAATCACACAAGATTACAATGGTTTTCCACTTAAACAACTTCTAAGTCTTCTAGAGTATACTGATCACAACCTGATCACTCTAGGAACAAACTGCTTAGATACCCTCTAAGACTTTCTAGAGTATACTTATCAACAACCTGATCACTCTAGTTCTTACAACTTAATATAAACAAATTCGTTTAAGAGTTACAATGCTTCTAATAAAGCTATTATCACAACTGTGATTTTCTCTTAAGTTTAAGCTTAATCTCACTAATATATTACAACAGCAATGTAGTGAGGTTGAAGATGAAGTTATAGAGCTTTTTGAATTTGACAACGTTTCTGTATATTTGCGCAAGTGTTGTGTTCAAAGTTCGTAACCTTGCTTCTCATCAGAACTTCTATTTATAGGCGTTTGAGAAGATGACCGTTGGGAGCATTTAATGCTTTGCGTATTCCGTACAGCATTGCATTTAATGTTTCACTCTTTTGTCAACTACCTCGAGCCTTGCTTTCGCTGTGTCTACTGACGTTGCCTTTAATAGCTACTAACGTTCCTTTTGTCAGTCAGCGTAGCCTGCCATCTTCTACTTCTTCTGATCTGATGTTTGTGTAAACAACGTTTGAATATCATCAGAGTCAAACAGCTTGGTGCAGAGCATCTTCTTGTCTTCTGACCTTGAAGTGCTTCTGAGCGTGATACCATGAGAACTTCAATGCTTCTGCTTCTGATCTCAAGTCCTTCTGATGCTTCCATAGACCATGTTTTGATTCTGCTTGACCATCTTCTGATGTCTTGCCAGACCATGTTCTGATGTTGCATGCTGAACCTTCTGAGTCAGTGCTTCTTGCGCTGATTTTGTGCATACTCTTTATATAATTCCTGAAATGGAAATTGCATAGTATTAGAGTACCACATTATCTCATACAAAATTCATATACATTGTTATCATCAAAACTAAGAATATTGATCAGAACAAATCTTGTTCTAACACATATATCATAGAGGCAAGTTGACTTCTACCAATACCTCTAGATAAGAACTTCCTGAAACTCAAGTCATATTCTTTAAGAATATTGTTCAAGCTTGGAATAGATTTTTCTGAACCAGAAGATGACTCAGCATCTTTGGATAGTTTTAAAACTTTTTCTTTGAGTTCAGAATTTTCTAATTCAATCTTCTTAGTTTCAGATACAAAGAGCTTTCTCAGCTTTTTGTATTTGATACTAAGATGATCCTTGAGTTCCAGAAGTTCAGTTAAACTGGAAACTAACTCTTCTCTAGATAGTTCAGAAAATACCTCTTCAGAATCTGATTCTGATGTAGATTCTGATCCGTCATCCACTGTGGCCATCAGTGCAAGGTTTGCCTGCTCGCCTTCAGAGTCTGATTCTGATTCTGGTTCCGAATCATCCGATGTTGCCATAAGACCTTTCTTCTTATGAAACTTCTTCTTGGGATTCTCCTTCTGAAGTTTTGGACATTCATTCTTGAAGTGTCCAGGCTCATTGCATTCATAGCAGATGACCTTCTTCTTGTCAGATCTTCTGCCTCCAGAAGATTCTCCTCTTTCAGGCTTCTTTGAACTTCTGAAGCTCTTGAACTTCCTTTGCTTGCTCTTCCAGAGATGGTTTACCCTTCTGGAGATCATGGACAGTTCATCTTCTTCTTCTGATTCTGATTCTTCAGAATCTACTTCTTCAGCCTGAAAAGCGTTAGTGCATTTTTTATAATTAGATTTTAACGCAATAGACTTACCTTTCTTCTGAGGTTCATTAGCATCCAGCTCAATTTCATGACTCCTCAGAGCACTGATCAGTTCTTCAAGAGAGACTTCATTCAGATTCTTGGCAATTTTGAAAGCAGTCACCATAGGACCCCATCTTCTTGGCAAGCTTCTGATGATCTTCTTGACATGATCAGCCCTTGTGTATCCCTTGTCAAGAACTCTCAATCCAGCAGTTAGCGTTTGAAATCTTGAGAACATCTTCTCAATATTTTCATCATCCTCCATCTTGAAGGCTTCATATTTCTGGATCAAGGCAAGAGCTTTAGTCTCCTTGACTTGGGCATTCCCTTCATGGGTCATTTTCAATGACTCATATATATCATAGGCAGTTTCCCTGTTAGATATCTTCTCATATTCAGCATGAGAGATAGCATTTAGCAAAACAGTCCTACACTTATGATGATTTTTGAATTGCTTCTTTTGATCATTATTCATTTCTTGTCTTGTAAGCTTTAAACCAGTAGCTTTCATTGGATGTTTGTAACCATCCATCAGCAGATCCCATTAGTCACCATATAGACCAAGGAAGTAACTTTCAAGTTTATCTTTCCAGTATTCAAAGTTTTCACCATCAAATACTGGTGGTCTAGTATAACCATTGTTACCATTTCCATTGTATTGCTCAGCAGAGCCAGATGTAGATGTATTTGTTGGATTTTCACCAGACATCTTGACTTAAGCGTTTTTCTCTTTCTGAATCTTTTCTAAACACGGTTCAGTGCTTGCACCTTAGAACCGGCGCTCTGATGCCAATTGAAGGATAGAAAAACACTTAGAAAGGGGGGGGGGGGGGTTTGAATAAGTGTAGCTTTAAAACTTGTAAGATAAAAACAATTTGCACAATGATTTTTATCCTGGTTCGTTGTTAACTAAACTACTCCAGTCCACCCCCTTGGAGTGATTTACCTCACCTGAGGATTTAATCCACTAATCACACAAGATTACAATGGTTTTCCACTCAAACAACTTCTAAGTCTTCTAGAGTATACTGATCACAACCTGATCACTCTAGGAACAAACTGCTTAGATACCCTCTAAGACTTTCTAGAGTATACTTATCAACAACCTGATCACTCTAGTTCTTACAACTTAATATAAACAAATTCGTTTAAGAGTTACAATGCTTCTAATAAAGCTATTATCACAACTGTGATTTTCTCTTAAGTTTAAGCTTAATCTCACTAATATATTACAACAGCAATGTAGTGAGGTTGAAGATGAAGTTATAGAGCTTTTTGAATTTGACAACGTTTCTGTATATTTGCGCAAGTGTTGTGTTCAAAGTTCGTAACCTTGCTTCTCATCAGAACTTCTATTTATAGGCGTTTGAGAAGATGACCGTTGGGAGCATTTAATGCTTTGCGTATTCCGTACAGCATTGCATTTAATGTTTCACTCTTTTGTCAACTACCTCGAGCCTTGCTTTCGCTGTGTCTACTGACGTTGCCTTTAATAGCTACTAACGTTCCTTTTGTCAGTCAGCGTAGCCTGCCATCTTCTACTTCTTCTGATCTGATGTTTGTGTAAACAACGTTTGAATATCATCAGAGTCAAACAGCTTGGTGCAGAGCATCTTCTTGTCTTCTGACCTTGAAGTGCTTCTGAGCGTGATACCATGAGAACTTCAATGCTTCTGCTTCTGATCTCAAGTCCTTCTGATGCTTCCATAGACCATGTTTTGATTCTGCTTGACCATCTTCTGATGTCTTGCCAGACCATGTTCTGATGTTGCATGCTGAACCTTCTGAGTCAGTGCTTCTTGCGCTGATTTTGTGCATACTCTTTATATAATTCCTGAAATGGAAATTGCATAGTATTAGAGTACCACATTATCTCATACAAAATTCATATACATTGTTATCATCAAAACTAAGAATATTGATCAGAACAAATCTTGTTCTAACACATATATCATAGAGGCAAGTTGACTTCTACCAATACCTCTAGATAAGAACTTCCTGAAACTCAAGTCATATTCTTTAAGAATATTGTTCAAGCTTGGAATAGATTTTTCTGAACCAGAAGATGACTCAGCATCTTTGGATAGTTTTAAAACTTTTTCTTTGAGTTCAGAATTTTCTAATTCAATCTTCTTAGTTTCAGATACAAAGAGCTTTCTCAGCTTTTTGTATTTGATACTAAGATGATCCTTGAGTTCCAGAAGTTCAGTTAAACTGGAAACTAACTCTTCTCTAGATAGTTCAGAAAATACCTCTTCAGAATCTGATTCTGATGTAGATTCTGATCCGTCATCCACTGTGGCCATCAGTGCAAGGTTTGCCTGCTCGCCTTCAGAGTCTGATTCTGATTCTGGTTCCGAATCATCCGATGTTGCCATAAGACCTTTCTTCTTATGAAACTTCTTCTTGGGATTCTCCTTCTGAAGTTTTGGACATTCATTCTTGAAGTGTCCAGGCTCATTGCATTCATAGCAGATGACCTTCTTCTTGTCAGATCTTCTGCCTCCAGAAGATTCTCCTCTTTCAGGCTTCTTTGAACTTCTGAAGCTCTTGAACTTCCTTTGCTTGCTCTTCCAGAGATGGTTTACCCTTCTGGAGATCATGGACAGTTCATCTTCTTCTTCTGATTCTGATTCTTCAGAATCTACTTCTTCAGCCTGAAAAGCGTTAGTGCATTTTTTATAATTAGATTTTAACGCAATAGACTTACCTTTCTTCTGAGGTTCATTAGCATCCAGCTCAATTTCATGACTCCTCAGAGCACTGATCAGTTCTTCAAGAGAGACTTCATTCAGATTCTTGGCAATTTTGAAAGCAGTCACCATAGGACCCCATCTTCTTGGCAAGCTTCTGATGATCTTCTTGACATGATCAGCCCTTGTGTATCCCTTGTCAAGAACTCTCAATCCAGCAGTTAGCGTTTGAAATCTTGAGAACATCTTCTCAATATTTTCATCATCCTCCATCTTGAAGGCTTCATATTTCTGGATCAAGGCAAGAGCTTTAGTCTCCTTGACTTGGGCATTCCCTTCATGGGTCATTTTCAATGACTCATATATATCATAGGCAGTTTCCCTGTTAGATATCTTCTCATATTCAGCATGAGAGATAGCATTTAGCAAAACAGTCCTACACTTATGATGATTTTTGAATTGCTTCTTTTGATCATTATTCATTTCTTGTCTTGTAAGCTTTAAACCAGTAGCTTTCATTGGATGTTTGTAACCATCCATCAGCAGATCCCATTAGTCACCATATAGACCAAGGAAGTAACTTTCAAGTTTATCTTTCCAGTATTCAAAGTTTTCACCATCAAATACTGGTGGTCTAGTATAACCATTGTTACCATTTCCATTGTATTGCTCAGCAGAGCCAGATGTAGATGTATTTGTTGGATTTTCACCAGACATCTTGACTTAAGCGTTTTTCTCTTTCTGAATCTTTTCTAAACACGGTTCAGTGCTTGCACCTTAGAACCGGCGCTCTGATGCCAATTGAAGGATAGAAAAACACTTAGAAAGGGGGGGGGGGGGGTTTGAATAAGTGTAGCTTTAAAACTTGTAAGATAAAAACAATTTGCACAATGATTTTTATCCTGGTTCGTTGTTAACTAAACTACTCCAGTCCACCCCCTTGGAGTGATTTACCTCACCTGAGGATTTAATCCACTAATCACACAAGATTACAATGGTTTTCCACTCAAACAACTTCTAAGTCTTCTAGAGTATACTGATCACAACCTGATCACTCTAGGAACAAACTGCTTAGATACCCTCTAAGACTTTCTAGAGTATACTTATCAACAACCTGATCACTCTAGTTCTTACAACTTAATATAAACAAATTCGTTTAAGAGTTACAATGCTTCTAATAAAGCTATTATCACAACTATGATTTTCTCTTAAGTTTAAGCTTAATCTCACTAATATATTACAACAGCAATGTAGTGAGGTTGAAGATGAAGTTATAGAGCTTTTTGAATTTGACAACGTTTCTGTATATTTGCGCAAGTGTTGTGTTCAAAGTTCGTAACCTTGCTTCTCATCAGAACTTCTATTTATAGGCGTTTGAGAAGATGACCGTTGGGAGCATTTAATGCTTTGCGTATTCCGTACAGCATTGCATTTAATGTTTCACTCTTTTGTCAACTACCTCGAGCCTTGCTTTCGCTGTGTCTACTGACGTTGCCTTTAATAGCTACTAACGTTCCTTTTGTCAGTCAGCGTAGCCTGCCATCTTCTACTTCTTCTGATCTGATGTTTGTGTAAACAACGTTTGAATATCATCAGAGTCAAACAGCTTGGTGCAGAGCATCTTCTTGTCTTCTGACCTTGAAGTGCTTCTGAGCGTGATACCATGAGAACTTCAATGCTTCTGCTTCTGATCTCAAGTCCTTCTGATGCTTCCATAGACCATGTTTTGATTCTGCTTGACCATCTTCTGATGTCTTGCCAGACCATGTTCTGATGTTGCATGCTGAACCTTCTGAGTCAGTGCTTCTTGCGCTGATTTTGTGCATACTCTTTATATAATTCCTGAAATGGAAATTGCATAGTATTAGAGTACCACATTATCTCATACAAAATTCATATACATTGTTATCATCAAAACTAAGAATATTGATCAGAACAAATCTTGTTCTAACACATATATCATAGAGGCAAGTTGACTTCTACCAATACCTCTAGATAAGAACTTCCTGAAACTCAAGTCATATTCTTTAAGAATATTGTTCAAGCTTGGAATAGATTTTTCTGAACCAGAAGATGACTCAGCATCTTTGGATAGTTTTAAAACTTTTTCTTTGAGTTCAGAATTTTCTAATTCAATCTTCTTAGTTTCAGATACAAAGAGCTTTCTCAGCTTTTTGTATTTGATACTAAGATGATCCTTGAGTTCCAGAAGTTCAGTTAAACTGGAAACTAACTCTTCTCTAGATAGTTCAGAAAATACCTCTTCAGAATCTGATTCTGATGTAGATTCTGATCCGTCATCCACTGTGGCCATCAGTGCAAGGTTTGCCTGCTCGCCTTCAGAGTCTGATTCTGATTCTGGTTCCGAATCATCCGATGTTGCCATAAGACCTTTCTTCTTATGAAACTTCTTCTTGGGATTCTCCTTCTGAAGTTTTGGACATTCATTCTTGAAGTGTCCAGGCTCATTGCATTCATAGCAGATGACCTTCTTCTTGTCAGATCTTCTGCCTCCAGAAGATTCTCCTCTTTCAGGCTTCTTTGAACTTCTGAAGCTCTTGAACTTCCTTTGCTTGCTCTTCCAGAGATGGTTTACCCTTCTGGAGATCATGGACAGTTCATCTTCTTCTTCTGATTCTGATTCTTCAGAATCTACTTCTTCAGCCTGAAAAGCGTTAGTGCATTTTTTATAATTAGATTTTAACGCAATAGACTTACCTTTCTTCTGAGGTTCATTAGCATCCAGCTCAATTTCATGACTCCTCAGAGCACTGATCAGTTCTTCAAGAGAGACTTCATTCAGATTCTTGGCAATTTTGAAAGCAGTCACCATAGGACCCCATCTTCTTGGCAAGCTTCTGATGATCTTCTTGACATGATCAGCCCTTGTGTATCCCTTGTCAAGAACTCTCAATCCAGCAGTTAGCGTTTGAAATCTTGAGAACATCTTCTCAATATTTTCATCATCCTCCATCTTGAAGGCTTCATATTTCTGGATCAAGGCAAGAGCTTTAGTCTCCTTGACTTGGGCATTCCCTTCATGGGTCATTTTCAATGACTCATATATATCATAGGCAGTTTCCCTGTTAGATATCTTCTCATATTCAGCATGAGAGATAGCATTTAGCAAAACAGTCCTACACTTATGATGATTTTTGAATTGCTTCTTTTGATCATTATTCATTTCTTGTCTTGTAAGCTTTAAACCAGTAGCTTTCATTGGATGTTTGTAACCATCCATCAGCAGATCCCATTAGTCACCATATAGACCAAGGAAGTAACTTTCAAGTTTATCTTTCCAGTATTCAAAGTTTTCACCATCAAATACTGGTGGTCTAGTATAACCATTGTTACCATTTCCATTGTATTGCTCAGCAGAGCCAGATGTAGATGTATTTGTTGGATTTTCACCAGACATCTTGACTTAAGCGTTTTTCTCTTTCTGAATCTTTTCTAAACACGGTTCAGTGCTTGCACCTTAGAACCGGCGCTCTGATGCCAATTGAAGGATAGAAAAACACTTAGAAAGGGGGGGGGGGGGGTTTGAATAAGTGTAGCTTTAAAACTTGTAAGATAAAAACAATTTGCACAATGATTTTTATCCTGGTTCGTTGTTAACTAAACTACTCCAGTCCACCCCCTTGGAGTGATTTACCTCACCTGAGGATTTAATCCACTAATCACACAAGATTACAATGGTTTTCCACTCAAACAACTTCTAAGTCTTCTAGAGTATACTGATCACAACCTGATCACTCTAGGAACAAACTGCTTAGATACCCTCTAAGACTTTCTAGAGTATACTTATCAACAACCTGATCACTCTAGTTCTTACAACTTAATATAAACAAATTCGTTTAAGAGTTACAATGCTTCTAATAAAGCTATTATCACAACTATGATTTTCTCTTAAGTTTAAGCTTAATCTCACTAATATATTACAACAGCAATGTAGTGAGGTTGAAGATGAAGTTATAGAGCTTTTTGAATTTGACAACGTTTCTGTATATTTGCGCAAGTGTTGTGTTCAAAGTTCGTAACCTTGCTTCTCATCAGAACTTCTATTTATAGGCGTTTGAGAAGATGACCGTTGGGAGCATTTAATGCTTTGCGTATTCCGTACAGCATTGCATTTAATGTTTCACTCTTTTGTCAACTACCTCGAGCCTTGCTTTCGCTGTGTCTACTGACGTTGCCTTTAATAGCTACTAACGTTCCTTTTGTCAGTCAGCGTAGCCTGCCATCTTCTACTTCTTCTGATCTGATGTTTGTGTAAACAACGTTTGAATATCATCAGAGTCAAACAGCTTGGTGCAGAGCATCTTCTTGTCTTCTGACCTTGAAGTGCTTCTGAGCGTGATACCATGAGAACTTCAATGCTTTTGCTTCTGATCTCAAGTCCTTCTGATGCTTCCATAGACCATGTTTTGATTCTGCTTGACCATCTTCTGATGTCTTGCCAGACCATGTTCTGATGTTGCATGCTGAACCTTCTGAGTTAGTGCTTCTTGCGCTGATTTTGTGCATACTCTTTATATAATTCCTGAAATGGAAATTGCATAGTATTAGAGTACCACATTATCTCATACAAAATTCATATACATTGTTATCATCAAAACTAAGAATATTGATCAGAACAAATCTTGTTCTAACACATATATCATAGAGGCAAGTTGACTTCTACCAATACCTCTAGATAAGAACTTCCTGAAACTCAAGTCATATTCTTTAAGAATATTGTTCAAGCTTGGAATAGATTTTTCTGAACCAGAAGATGACTCAGCATCTTTGGATAGTTTTAAAACTTTTTCTTTGAGTTCAGAATTTTCTAATTCAATCTTCTTAGTTTCAGATACAAAGAGCTTTCTCAGCTTTTTGTATTTGATACTAAGATGATCCTTGAGTTCCAGAAGTTCAGTTAAACTGGAAACTAACTCTTCTCTAGATAGTTCAGAAAATACCTCTTCAGAATCTGATTCTGATGTAGATTCTGATCCGTCATCCACTGTGGCCATCAGTGCAAGGTTTGCCTGCTCGCCTTCAGAGTCTGATTCTGATTCTGGTTCCGAATCATCCGATGTTGCCATAAGACCTTTCTTCTTATGAAACTTCTTCTTGGGATTCTCCTTCTGAAGTTTTGGACATTCATTCTTGAAGTGTCCAGGCTCATTGCATTCATAGCAGATGACCTTCTTCTTGTCAGATCTTCTGCCTCCAGAAGATTCTCCTCTTTCAGGCTTCTTTGAACTTCTGAAGCTCTTGAACTTCCTTTGCTTGCTCTTCCAGAGATGGTTTACCCTTCTGGAGATCATGGACAGTTCATCTTCTTCTTCTGATTCTGATTCTTCAGAATCTACTTCTTCAGCCTGAAAAGCGTTAGTGCATTTTTTATAATTAGATTTTAACGCAATAGACTTACCTTTCTTCTGAGGTTCATTAGCATCCAGCTCAATTTCATGACTGCTCAGAGCACTGATCAGTTCTTCAAGAGAGACTTCATTCAGATTCTTGGCAATTTTGAAAGCAGTCACCATAGGACCCCATCTTCTTGGCAAGCTTCTGATGATCTTCTTGACATGATCAGCCCTTGTGTATCCCTTGTCAAGAACTCTCAATCCAGCAGTTAGCGTTTGAAATCTTGAGAACATCTTCTCAATATTTTCATCATCCTCCATCTTGAAGGCTTCATATTTCTGGATCAAGGCAAGAGCTTTAGTCTCCTTGACTTGGGCATTCCCTTCATGGGTCATTTTCAATGACTCATATATCATAGGCAGTTTCCCTGTTAGATATCTTCTCATATTCAGCATGAGAGATAGCATTTAGCAAAACAGTCCTACACTTATGATGATTTTTGAATTGCTTCTTTTGATCATTATTCATTTCTTGTCTTGTAAGCTTTAAACCAGTAGCTTTCATTGGATGTTTGTAACCATCCATCAGCAGATCCCATTAGTCACCATATAGACCAAGGAAGTAACTTTCAAGTTTATCTTTCCAGTATTCAAAGTTTTCACCATCAAATACTGGTGGTCTAGTATAACCATTGTTACCATTTCCATTGTATTGCTCAGCAGAGCCAGATGTAGATGTATTTGTTGGATTTTCACCAGACATCTTGACTTAAGCGTTTTTCTCTTTCTGAATCTTTTCTAAACACGGTTCAGTGCTTGCACCTTAGAACCGGCGCTCTGATGCCAATTGAAGGATAGAAAAACACTTAGAAAGGGGGGGGGGGGGGTTTGAATAAGTGTAGCTTTAAAACTTGTAAGATAAAAACAATTTGCACAATGATTTTTATCCTGGTTCGTTGTTAACTAAACTACTCCAGTCCACCCCCTTGGAGTGATTTACCTCACCTGAGGATTTAATCCACTAATCACACAAGATTACAATGGTTTTCCACTCAAACAACTTCTAAGTCTTCTAGAGTATACTGATCACAACCTGATCACTCTAGGAACAAACTGCTTAGATACCCTCTAAGACTTTCTAGAGTATACTTATCAACAACCTGATCACTCTAGTTCTTACAACTTAATATAAACAAATTCGTTTAAGAGTTACAATGCTTCTAATAAAGCTATTATCACAACTATGATTTTCTCTTAAGTTTAAGCTTAATCTCACTAATATATTACAACAGCAATGTAGTGAGGTTGAAGATGAAGTTATAGAGCTTTTTGAATTTGACAACGTTTCTGTATATTTGCGCAAGTGTTGTGTTCAAAGTTCGTAACCTTGCTTCTCATCAGAACTTCTATTTATAGGCGTTTGAGAAGATGACCGTTGGGAGCATTTAATGCTTTGCGTATTCCGTACAGCATTGCATTTAATGTTTCACTCTTTTGTCAACTACCTCGAGCCTTGCTTTCGCTGTGTCTACTG